>NC_135212.1:4507078-4752078 GCF_052324685.1 Brachyhypopomus gauderio
ATTGTAGTGAACTTGAAGTGACTCAAATCAATGGTTATTGTGGGGCTCGTAAAAGCAACCTTACAGAAAAGGCTGTTTCTGTACATATAGTGGTAGTTTTTCAAAAGACAAAAACTATTTCGAATAAGTTAAAACAAATCAGAGCTATTTTGACTAATGAAAATGTTACTTTCTGCAGTGTAAGATTTCCTAAATTTCCTTTTTGTTTACTAGTTATGGCTGTTGTGTTTTGGAAGAGGCACGCTGCAAAAAGTACCATCTTGATAAGTTAAAATTACTCAAGATTATTATTCTATTTCAAGGAGCTGAGGATTTTTTTTGTATAAATTTATGTAAACAAATCTTTACCTAGTGGCAGTTTTTCAAAAGACAAAAACTATTTCAAATAAGGTAAAAAAAAAAAAAATCAGCTATTTTGAATATTCAATATGCCACTATAATTCAAATATTATGTTTGTGTCAATTTCACATTATTTCAACCTTTCTCAAATAAAATCTCAAACATATGCTCCTGAGATGAGCAGACTTCTTCTTGCAAGAGAGCTTGCAGTCTCATGAGGCAGCCAAAGGTGTGTATTGAAAGGTGTGTCAACAGCAACCACCCACAGCTGACACACGCCTCATTTACATAACACTGGAGGTAAGAAGGGCTTATCACACCTGCCAAGAGAGCAAGAGATCCTGTCATTTGACATTAGTTGGGAGTCTAGTTGAGAGTCTGTCTAAAGGGGGTTTGGTAGTTCTAGTGTTAACCAGACATTTCAGTCCTGTGAGGTTGTTGCAGGCCGATCAAGGCCAACCACAAGCTGGTGGCGCCGCCTGCCCCCTGCTGGCCACCAAGAGCAACAGCGACCTGCAGAAACAAGAGGACAAACAGCTGATGGGCGTGAGTGCAGACCAGACAGAAAGGACCAATCAAAGAGCTGCATGAGGAACCTGCTAGGAGAAGGAATCAGTACACATGCTTACATAATACATACATACATAAATGTGTGTGTGTGTGTGTGTGTGTATTCAGTTCACAGCAATGAATGACATTAGTATCACATAGGAAAGCACATCATTATGTGCTGTGGATGTTGAGAGAAGAGCCAGTGTGTAAGGAGATGAACTACTGTTGTAATCAAGAGGAGCTTGAACATGACATTGTTCAAGAGTTTGAACAGGACATTGTAGTTAATGTGTAGCATTGTATTGTAGCTATACAAGATAGCATTTTGAGTCTATTGAATGTCAAGAATTTGATGTCTGCAGGAATGCAACTGCTATGTAAACAGCCTTTTCTGTAAGGTTGCTTTTACGAGCCCCACAATAACCATTGATTTGAGTCACTTCAAGTTCACTACAATATCATAATCATTTAGATTTAGAAAACGCATTCAAAACTAATAACTCAAAAAAGGTGTGGGACACCATGAAATCCATGACAGGAATGATATCTCCAAATAAACACATTGTAACAGATAATGATTACAAGGCATGTCAAACATAGGGCCGGCGGGCCGGACCCGGCCCGTTGGATTATTTAATACGGCCCGGCATAAATTTCTGAGTATGTCAAAAAATGAAGCAAGTCTCTAGATCATTTCTATGAAAAGTTGTGATTTTGAAAAAATGAATACAAATCAAATGCTCTCTCTGGTCGCTAGAGGGCAGTAAATGACAGCATGCAGCACTGACACGAGTTAAAGCTTCAGTCACAGGATGCGATACCGCTATGAAGCGATTCTGCTATGAAGGATAAATTTGGGTCCGTGGAATTGAATACGTTTTATCAATATCTCGTGCCAGGTTACCCCAAATTAACAGCCATGGCTGCATAAGTTCTATCCATGTTTGGGACTACTTATCTTTGTGAACAGGTGTTCTCTGTAATGAACAATAATAAAACAAAGCAGCGCTCAAGGTTAACAAATAAACACTTGAATTACATTGTTAAATGTGCCGCTACTCAGGATTTGACACCTAATATCGATGCACTTGTGAAGGCAAAAAGATGCCAAGTTACAGGAGCCAGCAGCAGCAAGTAGACTGCAGGAATGCAGTGAGAGAGAGAAAAAAAGTGTGATGACACGAAATTTGTTTGCACTCATGAATACAGATCATTAAAAATAAGATTCATCTGGTTTCATATTAAAGATCATTAATATTGTGCAGTATGTTCTCAGCTTCAGTAGGCCCAGCCTAGTAGTTTGATCTGATGTAGTCTAATCTTATTACCCATGCACTGCTATAACTTTTATTTGTATTCCTTTTTTAATTTATTTCAAAGCAGTATGACAATTAAGGCGAAAATATTTTTTTCATAGCTCCCACTTGAGTTTGTTAATGTGGTGAGTTGCTTCAGGTATAAAACTGCATTCACTCAACTGTTAAAATAAACCAGTTGTTAACACATTCACCGTCAAACATGAAAATCTTTTTTTTTTCATTGTTTTAATGTGTTGTGCTTAGAAAAGATCCCTTTTCATCCATGATTATAATATGTAGGGTAGGCTAAAAATGTAGGCTGAATGATAAAGCATAGTACTGAAAAATAAAGCTAAATATTTGGAGTTGATTTGTAGTTACTGATCCGGCCCACCTGAGAACAGAAGGTCTGGATCCGGCCCCACAGCCAAACTGAGTTTGACATGCCTGACTTAAATAATTACTTTACAAGATTTGAATTACCTGACAGTCTTGCAAAATGTAATCGAATTCTTAGAAATATTCAACCTCTGCCATCAGACAGAATTATAACTGGTGGTGATGAAGTTAGGAAAGTTTTTAAAGCCACTAATACCAGAAAAGCTGAAGGGCCTGATAAGTGTAGCCCTTTTATTTTAAAAACCTTCGCGACAGAGCTGACACCAGCTTGGCAACCAGTGTTTCAACTTTCAGTTGATACTTGCACAGTTCCAACAGCATGGAAAACATCATATATAAAACCACTGCCTAAAACGCAACATCCAAAAGAACATAAAGATTTTAGACCTATAGCTTTGACTTCAGTAATTATGAAGGGAACATAAAGACTTTAGACCTATAGCTTTGACTTCAGTAATTATGAAGGGAACATAAAGATTTTAGACCTATAGCTTTGACTTCAGTAATTATGAAGGGAACATAAAGATTTTAGACCTATAGCTTTGACTTCAGTAATTATGAAGGGAACATAAAGATTTTAGACCTATAGCTTTGACTTCAGTAATTATGAAGGGAACATAAAGACTTTAGACCTATAGCTTTGACTTCAGTAATTATGAGGCTCTAGAGAGACTCATGCTCAGACATCTACAAATTATTTGTATTAATGATAAATTGGATTCATTTCAGTTTGCATATAAAATAGGTTGTGGCACAGAAGATGCTGTTGCCACATTGGTTCATATAATCACTAAGCATTTAGATAAACCTCGTAACTATGCAAGAGCACTCTTTCTAGATTATTCATCAGCCTTCAATACAATACATCCCAGTATTTTACTTTCCAAAATGTCCCATCTGGGTGTGAACCCTTATTTGATCCACTGGTATGCCTCGTTCCTTACAAACAGAGTCCAGCTAGTCAAAGTGAATAAGACACTTTCTTTGGCTATTTCAACTAATGTTGGTGCACCTCAGGGCTGTGTGAGTTCTGCTGTTCTTTTTACTCTATACACAGATGACTGTCGCTCGTCTTCAAATAATCAGTATGTGCTAAAATACTCAGATGACTGTTTTGTTTACATTATTACATGACTCGGACAACCATGATCTACACCAACAAGGTGTTAACAAAGTAGTGACATGGAGCAAATATAATACTCTGGAAATAAACACAAAGAAAACAAAGGGAATAGTATTCAGCCAGAAACCAATATCTGTTACCTCCACTATTATCAATAATGAGGTAATCGAACAGGTGGAGTCAAGTCAAGTCAAGTCAAATTTATTTATATAGCGCTTTTCACAACAAACGTTGTCACAAAGCAGCTTTACAATCGTATGGGTCCAGATCCCTAATGAGCAAGCCAAAGGCGACAGTGGCGAGGAAAAACTCCCTATGATGGTGGGGATTAGGTAGAAACCTCGGGAGGACCAAGACTCAAAAGGGAACCCATCCTCCATTGGGCGGCCCGTTAACACAAGTTCGTGGTCGCAGAGTGGTTTCAAAGTTCTACAGCAACAGTCCAGGCTCCTGTTCCCTCGGTGCAGGCGGTGGGCCTCAGGCGGGCCAGCATCAGCACGACCCCTCGTGGCAACGGCTCATCCAACCCCGGCATCAGCACATTCACCAGCAAGCCAGACCATCCCCCAGGTGCCTGCAGGTGCCTGTATCCAATCGTCTTGGGTGGAGGCATGCAAGAAGATAGAAGATACAGACTGAGTGGACCTGAATTTAAACCACCATTGTTTTAAATGTACATAGCTCACGTGCCAGTGATGAGCATGTGGCTCCGGCAGGCTAATCTATAGCAGCATAACTAAAGGGAGGAGTTCAGAGTTGACCACAGGCATGAGGGCTCACTGAGACATTGCTTTCCAGTCAAGTCATTGTCACAAATAGAGTGATGCCATGACACAGCTGGATGAGAGCATCAACATCTCAGATCACCAGAAATCTCAACGTCTGGGGGGCCCCCAAGCCCCTACACCTTACAATGAGAATATTAGCTGAAGGCTTGATTAAACAGGTGAGTCTTAAGTCTAGATTTAAAGATTGGAACTGTGTCAGAATCTCGGATTGGAGCTGGAAGGCTATTCCATAATTGGGGGGCTTTAAATGAAAAAGCTCTGCCTCCGGCTGTAGTCTTACAAATTTCCTATAAGAGTCCTATAAATATCTTGGTGTGATGATTGATGCTAGCTTATCATGGAAACACCACATCAACTACATCTGTAAAAAAACCAGACAGAGACTTTATTTTCTCCGTCGCCTCCGATCTTTTGGAGCTACTCGGCAGATACAGTTGTGATCAAATTTATTCAACCCCCAATGCTGCAAAGGGTTTTATGGAATTCAGTGCACATTTGTAATTGTGTTCTGAATGAAATCTTACAAGGACTTGTTAAAGAACTAAATGCAACTAGGATAGCATCAATTTTTTTTTGTCAAAGTATTAAATGGCCTTTTTGTGATTTCCCCTTTACGACTACCACTCCTAAGAACAGAGGTTCATTCCAGTGTTTTCCATCAGGTATTGAAAACATCTGTGGATGTCAACGAGCAGCAATCAAGCATGATAAGCACCAATTAGGCAGATTTAAAAGGACTGTGATACTCAGCTCCTTCTAGACATCTACTGGTGTGTTTCCAAGCATGGTGAAGGCAAGAGAATGGTCCCAGAAGACAAGAGAAGAGGTTATTGCTCTTCACAAGAATGGCAATGGATATAAAAAGATTGCGAAGTTGTTAAATATTCCAAGAGACACTATCGGAAGTATCATTCGCAAGTTCAAGTTAAAGGGCACAGTGGAAACGTTACCTGGTCGTGGCAGAAAGAAGATCCTGACCGCGACTGCTGTGCGCTACCTGAAGCGTAATGTGGAGAAAAATCCCCGCGTGACTGCTAAGGAACTGAAAAAAGACCTGTCAGATGTGGGCACTGAAGTTTCAGCTCAGACAATAAGGCGCGCACTGCATAACGAAGACCTCCATGCCAGAACGCCCAGACGCACCCCCTTGCTGACTCCAAAGAACAAGAAAAGTCGACTGCAGTATGCCAAAAGTCATGTGGACAAGCCCCAAAGGTTTTGGGACAGTGTACTGTGGTCAGATGAAACTAAATTAGAACTGTTTGGGACAATGGACCAGCGCTATGTTTGGAGAAGGAAGAACCAGGCTTATGAACAAAAGAACACCTTGCCTACTGTGAAGCATGGCGGGGGGTCAATTATGCTTTGGGGCTGTTTTGCTTCTAATGGTACAGGAAAGCTTCAACGTGTGCAGGGTACCATGAATTCCCTTCAGTACCAGGAGATCTTGGAGGAAAATGTGATGGAGTCAGTCACAAACCTGCGGCTTGGGAGACGTTGGACCTTCCAACAGGACAATGATCCGAAGCACACATCCAAGTCCACTAGAGCATGGTTGAACATGAAAGGCTGGAACATTCTAGAGTGGCCATCGCAATCACCAGACTTAAATCCAATTGAGAACCTCTGGTGGGACCTAAAGAAGGCAGTTGCAGTGCGCAAGCCTAAGAATGTGACTGAACTGGAGGCTTTTGCCCATGAAGAATGGGCTAAGATACCCATAGGTCGCTGCAAGACACTTGTGTCAAGCTATGCTTCACGCTTGAAAGCTGTCATAACTGGAAAAGGATGTTGTACTAAGTACTAAAAAATAATGTCACTAGGGGGTTGAATAAAACTGATAATGATGTGAGCACAGTAAAGACATTTGTGGTTATTCCATCATAAATATTATGTTATGTTTGTCTAATTTATAAGTGCCTCTTTGATATAATTGTAAATAAGATGACTGAAATGATCAAAATCAATGTCAAACTGGCCAAAACACTTTATTTCAGTGGGGGTTGAATAAATTTGATCACAACTGTACTCCTGTTGTTCTATACTGCTGTTATTTTGAGTGTTCTGCAGTATTGCAATGCTGTGTGGTATAATTGCTTGTCCTTATCTGTAAAGTCAGGATTGAAATATTTGATTAAGATATATTCAAAAATTGTGGGTCAGCCTCTAGAAAGATTATATGAGACCACTTATCATACCAACACAATGTGGCTGGCTAAAAACATAATTTTTGGTACTAATCATGTTTTGAAGAGTGAATATGTACTTCTCCCATCGGGGCGGCGTTATAGTGTTCCAAGGTTCAATAAGGTTAGACTGAAGAATTCTTTTGGAGCTGATCGCCTTTGAATTCAATGTGCTGGTGTCTCTAGAGATGGTCCTCTACCTGCCCGAGAGCAGGTCACAACCCACTACCACCTGAGCCTTCCAGTCCCAGCCAGCCCCAGCCAGAGCTGACGCCCCCTTTGAGTGGGTGTGGTTTTGTAGACCGGCCTCAGGGAGGACTTCAGCACAACACTAAGTGCTTGTGGGTTATATTGAACATTTGTTCTTGCTTTTTGTGTTTGTTTTGGGTCTTATGCGAGGGTAATTAAATGACAGTAATATTAGCTAAAGCATTTAAATCAACTCCAAACACTCAAATAATAAGAGAGATTTACCACATCCTGTGTGTGTGTGCACGCTAATGACACTATATGCAAGAGGACGTGCTGATGCTCCTACCTGAGGCTCACCATCTACACCAAAGAGACTGTGACTACTTGGCCAGGGAACAAGGACCTTAAACATTATCTGTAGAACCATCCTGCGCACCACGGACTTGTGCTAACGGGCCGCCCAATGGAGGATGGGTTCCCTTTTGAGTCTTGGTCCTCCCAAGGTTTCTTCCTAATCCCCACCACCATAAGGAGTTTTTCCTTGCCACTGTCGCCTTGGCTTGCTCATTAGGGATCTGGACCCATACGATTGTAAAGCTGCTTTGTGACATATGTTGTGAAAGCTATATAAATAAATTTGACTTTGACTATACAACAAAAATACTATGTTTAATTTACAGTCGAACTATAATCCACACACTTGAATGGTGTATTTTTAGGCACACTGAAACAGCATATATAATTTACTATAGCTATAAATTATTATACATCTAAGCATTCCTGCTTTTAACCTATTAATGGTGATTATGTGTATAATTTTATGCAATGTATGGTTTTTTTTTAAATAGTTTGTCACTTGTACTACATCACTGTCCCACTAGTGGGGAGTATTTGACAGTGAGCTGTGTTGAGACCAGAGACCGTATGTATATATATACATATACTCTCAGAGGGCCATAAAATATTCTTAAAACATATATATAATATAATTTATCCAATTTTATTTAATCTACTTACAGTTTGACATACGACATCTAAACAATTACAAAAATATAAGCAAATACATTATTCACCTGTGTCTATTCAATCTGTGTTGGAAGGTGAGAGGTTAAGTGGAAGCCTGTGAGCCTGTCTCCCCCTATCAGGACTGTGATGCCCGCTGTTCGTTTACAGAGGGCCAGGCAGTTATAATGGCCTATGTGCACGCTGTTAAGTAACGTAATTTCTGCTAAAAGGTTAGGATGGTTGTTGACATCCGGTAGCCATTGAAAGCGTACACTGTGCTAGCTATTCACCTCACCAGTCTTGTAACGAGCATATTTACCGTTATTTACTTGGAAGTTTCCTTCATCTCCTGTCCGTTTACGTGTCCTAAACATGACAGGTAAACAAAAAAAAGTATCGTTTCAACAACGTACAGACAGCAGGTCCAACCACCACTGCTGTGTGCCATTCTGCACAGCATCGACAAGGTGTAATTCCTACCTGAGCTTCCACACCTTTCCAAAGGACCCAGAACTGCAGAAACAATGGGTGGTTAAGATCAGGAGAGATCATTTTATCATCACGAGTACTTCCTGAGTGTGTTCGCGACATTTTATCACTGCTGATCTGCTCGAACCACTCCTGCTGGACGACGATGACTGCGACCTGGAGCTTTTCCTGTGCTATTTCAATGGAATAACTATACTATTCCAACTCCACGACCTGGAGTATGGGAAAGAACAGAGCGTCCACCCAACACTGATCTAACAGAGATGCAGACTGACCATGATGATGATGACCCCTTACCGTGTCATGAACATGACTACTGCGTCAGTAATGAGCCTGCTGCGCTTGATCTCTCCCTCAATGAAAATCAAGAGCTACGCAAGGAGATATCAAGGCTCCGAAAACAAATCGAAGACTTAACTGTCAGCAGCAAGTTCTGTTTGGAGCGGTTTTCTGCCTCTGATGACGACATATGATTCTTTACCAGGGAAATAAAAAATATGGCAGGACACAGTATACGGATGGGCCTTCCCTGGTGTCTGAAATACATTATGAATGAATTAGCCATTATATAACTTTATATATAACTTTTATATTCCACAGATTTGCAAGCCATGCCCACCTGATGGGCTTTTGGAAGCAAATAGAGCCAGTCACCCACAACATCATACGGGTTACAAGTGCACGGACTGTTGAGAAGACTGATCAGGTCCCTCACTGCCAGTGCAACGGTAAATGTTTTCGTGTTGTCCATACAAAGCATGTTATGTCATCATTTTCAAATTAATCTTTACATCAAAAGAAGTTTTGATAGTCATAATGTAATATGACAATAGGATAATGTATTTTTCCCCAGGTTCTTCAACCAATTGATGAGTTTTTTCTCTTATGAACTACCTGTCATTGGGACTGATGCAAAAGGATTTGGCCCACAGATTTAGAATACATTGGTCAACTGTTAGTCGTATTATTAACACCTGGGCCAACTTCCTTTATACTGTATTGGGAGCTGTTTCTATTTGGTTAGATGTGGACACTGTGAAAACTCACCTCTGAGATGTGTTTCAGGACTACGCTGACACTCAAATAATTTTAGATTGCACAGAACTAGGATGTCAAACTCCAAATTCCCTTCTCCTCCAGAGTGAAGTGTTTTACACTTATAAATCACACTGTACATTCAAAGGGTTGATTGAGATAGCCCCTCATGGCGCATTGACCTTTGTGTCTTCTCTTTATCAAGGTGCTATCAGTGATAAAGAGATCTTAAAGCAGTCTGGCATTGTGGCCCTCCTTGACCCATCTATGGCCATCATGGTGGACAAGGGTTTCCTTGTTGAAGACTGCGTTCCATGCAAAGTCCACATACCCACGTTTCTGTCAAAGAGAGCTCAACTGTCTAGGTCAGAAATCAGAACGTCACAGTCCATTGCAAGACTGAGAGTCCATGTTGAGCGTGTGATTCGCAGAGCCAAAGAACATAAAATATTCAGCACAGTGATCCCCCTTTCAATCACAGGGAGCATAAACCAAATTTTTACTGTTGCCTGTCTTTTGGTGAATTATCAAAATGGCCCCTTGGTAAAAGCCTGGGCAAACAATGGCTAATCTCAATCCAGAATTAGACAGATGATGTAATGTGAATTATGGTGATTTATTTATTTATTTATTTCTCTAACCTTAAAATGATCCCTTTAAGGTCAGGGGTCGGCAACCCGCGGCTCCGGAGCCGCATGCAGCTCTTTGATCCCTCTGATGCGGCTCAGCTTTTGAATAGAATTCATGAGTATTTAATTAACGTATATTATTTTTGAGACTTAAAAAAATGTTCGGGTGGAATTTCACAAATGTCCGGTTTCGGTTCGCTTGAGTGACATGTCATCGTCACTGAAATAAATTTCCAATTACTTTGCTTTTGTGGCTCTGAGTCAAAAACGTTGCCGACCCCTGCTTTAGGTCATGCTAGTCTGTAAATATTGGCTGCAATGTTAAGGTACAGTGCAATATGATTAATTGTATAAAATGCTTTCACTTTTATATGTAAAATTGACACAACACAATACAACATTATGTATTTCTTAACTGTTACTGTATTTGTAAAAAATGAAATACAATAGTAATACAATTGACAGAATAAATTGAAATTGTTTTAATTGTTCATGAGTTTATGTCTTCATTATGATTTTCTATTGCTTGGGCATAGAGAGGTATTTTGGCATGTAAGTGTTAAAGAAAAACATATCACACCTTTTCACCTCTTCTAATACACTGCTATCTCTGTAAATTCGCTGCACAAAGATATCATGGGCACAGATAACTAAATCACACCACTGCATACCAGTAATCAATAATTGGCCCTGAATTTGCCAATAATAACAATGGCTCTCCTTCAATTTGTGTAGGCCTTGTGCCACTTTGAGGAATTTGCAGTCTACATAGCTTTGTGCATTTGGGCACTTAATTTCAACAAGCCCAAATGATGGACGCTCAAGTGGGTCATATACAAGTCCATCAGGTGATGCACCCAGCCAAGATGCATCTGGATGAATCACTAGCCCACACTTGGTCAAGTTCAAGTTTTTCAGAACTGCATAGTCCTTTAAGGCCCCTGTTTCTATTTCAAGTCCCCTCTTCACGTGTGCTGTTTGTCGTGTCCCTCGGATTATCCTTTCTGCCAGGCTTTCTGCAGCACCTGGACCTCTAACGTGGCTCACTTCTCTGAAATGTGAGGCAGTCAATCTTTCTCTCCTAAGTGAATGCCACTCAGGTGTAGCACTTTGGGATCTTGTTGCCTCCTCAATAAGGTGTGACTGTGACAAGGTCACAGAAAGTGAGCTTAGGTGTAGCTGTTCTTGGTGTGTTGGCACAAATGAATATTCAGGTGGGCTTAGATGGTAATATTCTAGTGGCAGACTCGGGAATGGGGGTGCATCCTCATGTATGACAACACTGTCAGATGGAGGTGGTGGTTGTTGATAGGACAGTACACTGCCAACTTGTACCTTCCCAAAGATGGAGTCCACAAGTGGCTTGTCAGGCGAGATGTTCATTGTGTAGATGAGTGGAAGAGAATCTGCTTTCATTCCAGCGTAGACTGGTCCAGGATTGAGGGTGGCCGGGTGTGGGAGGTCACCGCAGTAGCCCTTGAAAAGTGTACTTCTGAAATAAAAGAAGAGTGAATAACATTTATTTTTACACATTGTAATCTGTTCACCAGCACAACTGATTGTGAATCACATATCACATTGTGTGTGTGTGTAGGTATGTGTATGTATATGTTTATGCATGTGTGCATACGTAGATATACATATTTGCCCTATATATGTATTTTATTTTTTTTCTTTTTGTGTATTTTATATATTGAGTGTATTTTCGGGATAGGGTACACTTGCTGCCTGTTCCTTACATTATCTTTATGCCTTCTG
This sequence comes from Brachyhypopomus gauderio, assembly GCF_052324685.1. NCBI lineage: Eukaryota > Metazoa > Chordata > Actinopteri > Gymnotiformes > Hypopomidae > Brachyhypopomus > Brachyhypopomus gauderio. Next base: position 4,518,873 of record NC_135212.1, read on the forward strand.
TTGTAATGTGTTTTGTAAAGCATCGTTGAGCATTGTGGAAAGCGCTATATAAATAAAAATTATTATTATTATTATATCACATGTCATCTGAAGTACAACGAGGCTAAATTAAATTTTGAAGAGAACAGGGTCTTATCAGATGATCAAAAGCATTTATTTTTTTAGCACACACTGTAATCTGCCTATTAAATTTGGTACTACATACCTAACTCCACTGGCTGTAGTAGCACCTGGTTTTGGCTTTAGGACAACCATGGCATCCACGGGTCCAGGCTTCACTCCCTATTAATTTAAAAGATGGTGTTAGTAAAGTGACTGTGATACATTAACTAACATTAAATAATGAAATAAGACAAACCATTGTTCGTGGTTTATGCCACTTCTGTCTGTGTGCATGAAAGGACAGGAGGGACGACAGACATGCCAGATTCAGAATAATGAGCAGTCTGGAAAAGCAATGCAACCAAGTGGTTGCAGATTCCGCAACCAGCAACACAAGAGCAGTTGCTGTTAATGAGCACAACTGGCATTGAATCACGTAATGTCATCTGAAATACACAAGAGGCTAAATTTAATATCTTGAAAAAAAGACTTCAGCAATGTCAATAGGCGCAATATCTGTCCCATCATGTTGTTAGTGGTGAATGTCACTTGTCTATTGTCTCATGTAACGTTTGTGCTGTTTTGCATCACTCTTAAAACACTTGGCTATACTGTCTTTCTATTCTACAGTGTTGTGCATGGTTCAATCTACTAGTTCACTGAGCAACTATAAACTAAATATATTTTAGATTTAAACTTCATTTTCACTCCAGATGAAATGCTTACACATAGGAGTGAAACAGGCCTACTTATATTTATATTATTTTGTTGTTTCCACCACCTACAACAGAACAGTGCAGGTTTTACTTCAACTGCTTCTTGAAGAGTGTTATCAGAATATGTTAATAGGTGTAAGTGTTGAAGCCATATGTAAATAAAGAAGATGAAGGATTTGAAAGACAGATTGACAGATTTTAGAAAATGCAGTTTGAAGAATAGCTGAGGTGGACTATATTCTGCTTTTGAGTCATAGAGGTAGATAACAATAGCTCGAACTGTAAAATAAACTCCCATTTGTTTACTATAGGCAAAACAGACTGCTAATGATTCCCACTCAGCTACTCTGCATTCGGCTACCATTGTAAGCTTTGAAAACCAATGCCTATGGTTATCACAGCTTACGTGAAGTAAGAGCAAGGATAAAAGATTGAACTTGTGTTGAACTAACTTTTGAACTTGTTCAACAGAACTTTGAACGTGACACTGAACAGAACTCGTATCATTTTAACCAGTGCTACTCTCAGCTGGTGTGGTGTATCTGTTTTCTTCATAGATCTGTAGCAGTGAGCCCTCACTGTTATCTCGTCAGCCTTACTTTTGCCTGATACTTCCATCAGAAATACAAACATGTTTTAAAAGGCATTTCTAGTACTAGGACAGGTCGGTTCGTTACTAAAAACAACATCACTTCATTAGACTGCCACCTCAGGCTAGCTAGCTAACTAGCGTCAGCCACTTACCTTCAAAATTGCAGAGGTAGGATGAAACGTAGAACTTGAAACCCTTTTCAAGTTTACTCTGTGTCGTTGTACTTGATGCTCTGACAATACGACGCACATCGTTGACGGTAAACTTCGGGAACTCCCAGAGGCACCTTGTGAATTTACACTCGGCCATTACACTCGGCCATTCCGCATACCAACCGGAAATACGGTACCATCCTGACACCAACGAGGAAGTGGTGCGTGCACCTAGACCAATCAGCGCAATACCAGTTTCAAATGACAGCAAAATTGACCAATCATATCTTCCCTCTTAGTGGGCGGGCTTAACTGTATGATCATTTCCGCCCGCTGTGGCGACGCTAGCTGTCGTTAGCACCACTGCTAGCTAGTTTCTATTCATTTCTTTGATGTATATATAACATATATACGGGCTCTGGTATGAACCCTTTGGGTACAAGCCAGGCTGCATCAGGTTATTGTAGCAGTCTGGCTGATTTGGTGTTTTGGTTAGAAAAATAGTAAACTGTGATATCACGTGCTACTCAACTTTGGAATGTTTGGTTTAGAATGTAGAATGTTTGGTTGGGAAGGTGGAATGTTTGGATTCAGTTTTGATGCTGAAAAGCTCAGAACAAGGCGCACGACATTTTGCTGAGAATTACAAACCATACAAATTTAACTAATCTTTCAATTTTTTCTAGATCTTTCTCTCTTTCTATTCTTTCTATTTTTCAGGTGGAGAATGAGTTTTTACCCCAGGAGAACTGACCAGCCAAGGCCTGGACAGGAACAGAAGACCTTCATAGACACACCAGGTTTTACCACTCATGGTGAGAAAAATAAATTTTCTTCTTTTTATACTTCTATGTAAGACAGTATATTAATTCTTAAGAGTATGGATTTCTATAGGCTTTTTCATAATAATTAAAAGTTAAATATACACATTTATATAGTAGGTTTCTAAGGTTCAGAAAAATAACATGTATATTTATTCTACTGATGACTGTCAAGCTCTTTATTTCATGTGTACAGGATAATATAATTAATGGAGCATGGGTTATTTCTTTAATTTCTTTGACTCAGCACAATTTTCATAAATCCCACCATGTTAACATTGTCCATGTGGTCATGGAAAAAGCAAATAAAAATAAACATTTTTAAAAAGAGACAGATTTCTAACATGACATCACAAATTCTTAAGCCTTCTCCCCACATTCTAATGACATCACATGGCATCACATAGCCCTTGTTATAATCACTTGTTCATTGGGAATCACTTAAAGGCATTTGAGCCTCACCGGGAGGCATGCTGGGTTTCACTTTACCTGCTGTGGTATTTTCAGGTGTGGCCTACAACCCCCAAGATCCCTGTGGACCAGCACCCTTCCCTCACGGAAGTACGGCGGGACCCTCAGATGTCGGCCATGTTAAGATGCCTGTAGAAAGACCACTCCACACTGGTACTGTGTAACACTGAAGATTACATGCGTATTCAACAATCCAAATAACCATGCATGATAAAGTAGAAAAAAACTTTTATTACATTTGCCCGGGGAGCAGTTGTGGTTAGGTGCCTTGCTCAAAGGCACCTCACTCATGGCCTCAGGCCTGGGAATCGAACCCACGACCCTCACAAGACCAGTTCCCTACCACCGGACCATGACTGCATATTTGTATTATTAAACATGGGGACAGTATTTATTAGAAACAGGGGAAGACAAACGAATGAACCAGATGGACCAGAGGAAGACAAATGAATTTAATGTATTTCATGTTCCAATTTTTACTTTAGCTGTGATATGTTTGGTGTAGAGTAGAGCACTTTAGAGTGGGCACCTTGACGACCCACATACAGTCTGGGTGTACTGTGACACTCGTTATCTGCTAGGCGGTTGTGTTTAGTCTAAGGTGACAATGCTTCGAATCATTGTTATACCAGCATAGTATAATACTGATAATACATGTATATGGATTACAGATGTCATTTATCACTATTTTAGTACACCCTCAAACAATCTAAACAAAACATTGTCATGCTGCTTTGCTGGCTTCTGATACCTCATCTGGACTGTCTAGCAGTGTCTAGCAGAGGCGAGATGTGCTAGACATGAGCAGAGCTAGGAGGTACTGTAGTTTGGCTCTTCAGTATCTACCAGTATCAGAATTAAAATAATTCTGAATTGTGCCGAAATAATTAAATTGAATCAAGTTGTATTGAAATGTAAGATTTCATGATGCAATAAACTAAAAGAATCATAACTAAGCTAAACTAAAACTGGGTCACACATTTACTGAAGCTCTGATAAATGTCTTCCTGCTTCTGGGCTCACGGATGCCCTGCTTTCAGTTATTCAGTACTACTTCATTGTGCTGCCATTATATGAATTGTAGCAAGATGCATATGAGAAGTTGCCGTTCTCGGTCCATCTTGCTTGAATCATATTTCAGTGGCACTTTCAGATAAAGAAACATATGCAACGTAGTACTAAGGCACTGAGAAATGTTATGGTGAGTTAATTTCTGCTAATGTCCTTATTCGCCCATGCAGGTGAAGTTGGCTCCAGCAGGTGTTCCAAACTGCCTGTGCTCACTTCACGCACGAGAGTGACCAGGTCGGGACTGATGAGGCCTTCTCCACCCACCTTCACAAAGTTGCCTCCACTGCCCAAACCTGCTGGCCGAGAGCCTCTCCGTGCCTTCAGGCCTGCCAAAGGTGAGCTCACTCTTTTGCTCTCCTGGAAATGGCATCCAAATCATTTGTTGCAGCAACAACAACAAAAAAAGTAAAAAAAAAAAAAAAGTATTAAAAAAAGCAAAAACTGCTTTGAAAGCCCTATAGGGGAGACCGGGTATGGTTGTAACATGGGGAGAGTTGTAACACCATCAGTTCCACTGATCATGGATAAGATAGGAGTCATATGATCATTTCAGTATTTACCCAATTCCTCCCTGATCCCACATGGTGAATATCAAGGCTGTAAACAGGCACATGCCGATTCCATTGAGAAAAAACTGAATGTATTTCATGTTCCATTCTTTACTTTAGCTGTGATATGTTTGGTGTAGAGTAGAGCACTTTAGAGTGGGCACCTTGACGGCCCACATACAGTGTGTGTGTACTGTGACACTTGTGATCTGCTAGGTGGTTGTGTTTAGTCTAAGGTGATAATGCTTCAAATCATTGTTATACCAGCATAGTATAATACTGATAATACATGTATATGGATTACAGATGTCATTTTTCACTATTTTAGTACACCCTCAAACAATCTAAACAAAACATTGTCATGCTGCTTTGCTGGCCTCTGATACCTCATCTGGACTGCTGCCAAAGTTAATAGATATGCTGCCATATATCTATTAATCTTTGTAATCTATATAACATGGCTTCTTTAAGTATTGGGTATCACCTGGCCAGCGTTAAGCTGTGGTATGCAGCAGCAGTCTGTGTGATATAAGGAGTTTGTGTTTTGTACCTACTTCTGTTGGCAAGGACAATGTGAGCTTACAAGCAAGACTAGACTTGAATGTTTTATTGCAGTCAGTTGATTGTGCCAGCACCCCACTACCCCGGGCCTGCGCTGTTCTGATCCACAGCTCTCCAGAGCTCTCCCATAGCCACTTTTGCTCCTCACTGCCATATGCAGATTTGATTATGAATAAAAGTTTTCTTAAATGTTATTCGAATTGCTCCTATTCATTAGCACATTTCGTTTATCCACTTAATGCTACTCTTGATATACATTTGAGCCATGCCAAAATATCGATTATCATAATCTATTATTATTTAAAATGCAGTATGATCTGCAGGTCTTAATTTCATATGCTGGTCTGAAGATTGAACGTGTCCTCTACAGTTCTGTCTGTGTTTCATGTCCAGGTTCAGTGGAGCCTCCCCAGCTCCACTCTCCAGGGTGGAGGAGAGAGAGAGTGGGGAGACTTCACCGGAGCGGAGGACATCGTCAACCCTTGCTCCCAGACATCTTCAAAGCAGTTAACCCCAGTGATGCTGGTAGAGGTGACTTATTGATGTTGGCTTTACTTTATATGTCATTGAAATACCTGTACAAAATGTAGAATTTATAATGTTGCATCATTTGTTTTTGTGTTAAAATATTGGTAAATACGATATTTGGGAACAAGGAGATCATTTAGTCAGAAACTTCACTCAGGTGTCAAGTGAACGGAGCTAAACACATGATCATGGATGCCCTTTTCCATGCAGGTTTGCCCAAATCCAGCCGCTTGCTGCCTGGGAACCCCCCCGGGTCTTTCCTACTGCCCTCCTACCCTCTGGTCACTCTTCCGGGAGTGCAGCGAGACACAAGCCCTCGGCGCAGAGACCCGGGCCCGTGGAGGGACAGTACTGGTGAGTGCATGGCTACGTTGCTAAGAACGTGCTAGGCACACACAGTGAGGCATGGCTGGTTATTTGGGTGCCCGCTTAAGTTAAGTTGGTCTTGCACTAAGCTTGTCTTGCACTTGTTCCCACGTCAGTGGGATTGATGAGCAGACCCAATTTTGTGGTGTCATACATACTACATGAATTAAATTTTAACCAAAAAATGTGCATATACTTAGATCATTTATAGTCACCACTTGTCAAATGTACAAAATACTTAGATTCAAATTTGATGATCTTCATCTGACATGGTTTCACTCAGTAATGGAACAGTGTCTAGCAGAGGCGAGATGTGCTAGCCATTAGCAGAACTAGGCTAATGTATCTACCAGTATCAGAATTAAAATAATTCTGAATTGTGTTAAATTGTATCAAATTGTATTGAAATGTAAGATTTCATGATGCAACAAACTAAAAGAATCATGACTAAGCTAAACTAAAACTGGGTCACACATTTACTGAAGCTCTGATAAATGTCTTCCTGCTTCTGGGCTCACGGATGCCCTGCTTTCAGTTATTCAGTACTACTTCATTGTGCTGCCATTACATGAATTGTAGCAAGATGCATATGAGAAGTTGCCGTTCTCGGTCCATCTTGCTTGAATCATATTTCAGTGGCACTTTCAGATAAAGAAACATATGCAACGTAGTACTAAGGCACTGAGAAATGTTATGGTGAGTTAATTTCTGCTAATGTCCTTATTCGCCCATGCAGGTGAAGTTGGCTCCATCAGGTGTTGCAAACTGCCTGTGCTCACTTCACGCACGAGAGTGACCTCGTCAAGACTGATGAGGCCTTCTCCACCCACCTTCACAAAGTTGCCTCCACTCCCCAAACCTGCTGGCCGAGAGCCTCTCCGTGCCTTCAGGCCTGCCAAAGGTGAGCTCACTCTTTTGCTCTCCTGGAAATTGCATCCAAACCATTTGCTGCACCAACAACAATAACAAAAAAAGCCCCTGCTGATCCTCTTGTACATTGCTATGCCTGCACCCATGAACATTGTTTTTCTGCACCATGAAGAAACCACTATGAAACCAGAAGTTATATTTGAGATTTTTGATAGAGTACGTGTTAATATGTATTGTGCTTTTCAGGATCTCAAGTGCAAAGCACCAGGGCGTCCCCTGCTGATGACATGTCTGAAGGAGTTATTGGCAGAGGTTGGAATTGGTTTGCTGTTAACACTACATTACACAACACAATGTTTTAAATCTAGTTGAATAATGTTTTGCAGTCAGTCTTCAAGCTGATTTGAACCAAAGTTGAGCTGGTAGCCCTAAAAGTCCTAGTCAGTTTATTTGGGTTCTGGTATCCCTCTCTAGATGAATTCACACCAGGAACTCCCAGGAAGGATCCCCATGAGCAGCAGACTTTACGGCCCTTCTCCAAACCAGATCTTGCTCTCGCTCAGAGCTTCAGTCTGCTTAGCTCTGATGACTGGTAAGTCACACCTGCAAAATTCTGAAGCATTTGGCTAGGGCAGGTTAAACAGCAAGTCATTTATGGTGTTCTGCATATATGGTAAGTTTGCATGTATTTAGTGAAGTTTTTTCCTCTTTGTCCCTTTTCTTGTAGCATTTTTTTCTTGCAGTAACCGATGGTTACAGTGTGTGTCTATGTCCAATATCTTCATACAGGGAGAAGAAAATTGAAGGGTTGATGTTCATCCGTAGATTGGCTCAGCACCACTCTGATGTGCTTGGCAGCAGGCTTCATGAGGTCTGCATTGTTCTTATTCAAGAGGTAAGCCACTAGATTTGCTGACTGTGTATCTGTCTGAATTCTAAAATTAGCAGACACCATCAGCATGTACACATTACAGGTGATGTTGCTGACAAAGTCAAGTCAGAGTTAGCATAGTACTTTTGAAATTCCTTTTTTATAAAAACATTTCTCATCTAATTGAAATTCAGATGGCATAGCCAACTGTAATTAGTGATTAAGGTATTTCCGCCTACATAACACATTGCAGTGGTGGATTATACTTATTAAGATGGTGGTGGCAGTGTTGGATGTGGCTAAAACGAGGTGGAACGTCGTGTTTCCTGCAGGTGCTGCACCTGCGCTCCGCCGTGTCCCGCACGGCGGTGGTGTCCTTGAGGGAGTTGTACTCCAGCCTGCAGAAAGGGATGGACCAGGAAGTGGAGACTACAGCTAAGGTCCTCCTCCACAAAGCAGCGGAGTCCAATGGCTTCATCAGGCAGGACGTGGACACAGCTCTGGACAGCATGGTGCAGAACTGCACCCCCATTCGGAGCATGAACGCCCTTCTCGCTGGAGGACTCTGGTCAGTTAGCCTGCAGTGAGCTTTAAACTGTGGCTTTCAGATAGCAACAACAGTCACAAGAAGCTAACTCAGCACTGATTTTGGCTGCTGTTCTTTGCTGCTGTTTTTACTTCTCCATTGTTCTTTCAAAATATTGCCCTGGCCTATATCAATATTTTTAGTTATTTATGCTCTTAGATATTCTTTTCATTGCATTCCATCTCCGCTCTGCTGATCCAAACTGCCCTTCACACCACTTAAAGAATAGGCTAGTTAGCTAGCGCACAGAGGACATGCAAATGTTTTCTGTTTAAAAAGTACAGATGTACCCTAACTGGTGCAATCTAAGCCATCGAATAGAATATGATCATTTGATTGTGCACTTGGATCATACATAAGGGTATTACGTTTCTTTATAGAAGCTAAAAGTTGTACTGTGTACATTGATTGGATGGATTAATAGTTATTGCCTTCTTTTTTAAATGCCCTAATTTTTTTCCTTCTGTTTTCCTCAAAAGTCATCTGAATGCTGCAGTAAGAAAGTGTACTGCTCGGCACTTGGCTACTTTGGTAGCGAAGATTGGTGCAGAGCGAATTATTCCTGCAGTCTCCAAGTTGGCACAGGACTCTTCCCAAGAAACCAGGTTAGTACTGGGATCAGAACGAGAATTCTACAAAGCTTATTCAGTTTCCCAGATATTAATCTTTTGCTCATTCTTTTAGTCTCCTAGTCTGATACTCTGAAGTCAGCAAATGCTGCTAAATTGTAGAGTAATAGAAGCACTATCGTGTTTTCTACACACAGACGTCCTTGTAAAATTGTGCGCTGGTAAGATAAATGGTCGGTGTGCTGTGAGTTACGGGTCCCTCACTCACGGTTCTCTCCTGTTTTGGGGTCTGTTCCTCGTCTCAGGCGCTTGGGCCGGCGTATGCTGCTGTTCCTGTCCTCCCACCACGACTTTGATAAGATGGTGGAAAAGTGCATCCCTGCTAAAGACCTGGCAACCATCAGGAACACTGTCCACACTCTGAAATCCAAGGTGGCGATTCATGTTTAGATACATGATGAGGATTTTTTTATCCCATTCAGCACTATGCCCCATGTTTACTTACTAAACAAACTTATTCACAAAAGTTTTAGGTGAAACAGACTGCAATAAAAAAACCATCTAAACTGTGATGGTAGACATTGATTGTAAACAAATATTAAAGTACAGGGCAGTGTGTGGCACCACACATTGTATTTACAGTAAGGCATGCACAGTGTAGTCCCAGACCCAGTAGTTAAATGACAGAGCATAGTTCAAAATGAACCGGCTTGAAACCTTTGGGATAAAATCAAAGTATGAAGCAACATGTGGACTTCAATATCACCACTCCATATTTTGTGGTGATTCGTACGTGTGTATTCCCAGGAGAGGACAAAGGTGTCTAGGATTCCAAGATATAAGACGCGTCAGCCTCGTCTGGAGCAGCAAGAAGCTCTAGCCGCACAGGTGGAGCGTCACAACACGCAGCGAATGAAGCGCAGCCTTAGGCACACGGTGAGGGACGTGAGCCCAGACGACGCGGCACCTCTGAAAGGTAACGGCTGACCTCGGCAAACGCTCCCCTCCTGTTTCCTGAGAACTTTACCTTACCGCTTACCCGTGAACCTCCTTCCCATCAGACCTGCAGCTGAACAGTAATGTTCCAGCCCAGACTAGCAGACGAGCTACCAGACTGATCACAGCACGTCCGTCCCTTTCAAACAGTTCTGGTGAGTGTTGCCTGCTCTTCAGCGCTTCATGTGTGATCACTGCTCTTGCACGTAAATTGCTTTGCTGTTAACACTGCATTACACAACAATGTTTTAAATCTAGTTCTCCATGTTGAATAATGTTTTGCAGTCAGTCTTCAAGCTGATTTGAACCAAAGTTGAGCTGGTAGCCCTAAAAGTCCTAGTCAGTTTGTTTGGGTTCTGGTATTCCTCTCTAGATGAACTCAAACCAGGATCTCCCAGGAAGAATCCCCACGAGCAGCAGACTTTACGGCCCTTCTCCAAACCAGATCTTGCTCTCGCTCAGAGCTTCAGACTGCTTAGATCTGATGACTGGTAAGTCACACCTGCAAAATTCTGAAGCATATGGCTAGGGCAGGTTAAACAGCAAGTCATTTATGGTGTTCTGCATATATGGTAAGTATGCATGTATTTAGTGAAGTTTTTTCCTCTTTGTCCCTTTTCTTGTAGCATTTTTTTCTTTCAGTAGCAGATGGTTACAGTGTGTGTCTATGTCCAATATCTTCATACAGGGAGAAGAAATTTGAAGGGTTGATGTTCATCCGTAGATTGGCTCAGCATCACTCTGATGTGCTTGGCAGCAGGCTTCATGGTGTCTGCACTGTTCTTATTCAAGAGGTAAGCCACTAGATTTGCTGACTGTGTATCTGTCTGAATTCTAAAATTGGCAGACATCATCAGCATGTACACATAACAGGTGATGTTGCTGACAAAGTCAAGTCAGAGTTAGCATAGTACTTTGAAATTCCTTTTTTATAAAAACATTCCTCATCTAAGTGAAATTCAGATGGTATAGCTAACTGTAATTAGTGATTAAGGTATTTCCGCCTACATAACACATTGCAGTGGTGGATTATACTTATTAAGATGGTGGTGGCAGTGTTGGATGTGGCTAAAACGAGCTGGAACGTCGTCTTTCCTGCAGGTGCGGAACCTTCGCTCTCGCGTGTCCCGCATGGCGGTGGTGTCCTTGAGGGAGTTGTACTCCAGCCTGCAGAAAGGGATGGACCAGGAAGTGGCGGCTACAGCTAAGGTCCTCCTCCACAAAGCAGCGGAGTCCAATGCCTTCATCAGGCAGGACGTGGACACAGCTCTGGACAGCATGGTGCAGAACTGCACCCCCATTCGAAGCATGAACGCCCTTCTCGCTGGAGGCCTCTGGTCAGTTAGCCTGCAGTGAGCTTTAAACTGTGGCTTTCAGATAGCAACAACAGTCACAAGAAGCTAACACAGCACTGATTTTGGCTGCTGTTCTTTGCTGCTGTTTTTACTTCTCCATTGTTCTTTCAAAATATTTCCCTGGCCTATATCAATATTTTTAGTTATTTATCCTCTTAGATATTCAATTCATTGCATTCCATCTCCGCTCTGCTGATCCAAACTGCCCTTCACACCGCTTAAAGAATAGACTAGTTAGCTAGCTCACAGGACATGCAAACATTTTCTGTTAAAAAACACAGATGTACACTAACTGGTGCAAACTAAGCCATCGAATAGAATATGATCATTTGATTGTGCACTTAGATCATACATAAGGGTATTAAGTTTCTTTATAGAAGCTAAAAGTTGTACTGTATACATTGATTGGATGGATTAATAGTTATTACCTTCTTTTTTAAATGCCCTAATTTTTTTCCTTATGTTTTCTTCAAAAGTCATCTGAATGCTGCAGTAAGAAAGTGTACTGCTCAGCACTTGGCAACTTTGGTAGAGAAGATTGGTGCTGGCCGATTATTGTCTGGGGCGAAAAACGTCACAGCGCGAATTATTCCTGCAGTCTCCAAGTTGGCACAGGACTCTTCCCAAGAAACCAGGTTAGTACTGGGATCAGAACGTGAATTCTACAAAGCTTATTCAGTTTCCCAGATAGTAATCTTTTGCTGATTCTTTTAGTCTCCTAGTCTGATACTCTGAAGTCAGCAAATGTTGCTAAATAGAGTAGAGTAATAGAGTAATAGAAGAGTAATAGAAGCAGTATCGTGTATTCTACACACAGACGTCCTTGTAAAATTGTGCCCTGGTAAGATAAATGGTCGGTGTGCTGTGAGTAACGGGTCCCTCACTCACGGTTCTCTCCTGTTTTGGGGTCTGTTCCTCGTCTCAGGCGCTTGGGCCGGCGTATGCTGCTGTTCCTGTCCTCCCACCACGACTTTGATAAGATGGTGGAAAAGTACATCCCTGCCAAAGACCTGGCAACCATCAGGAACACTGTCCTCACTCTGAAATCCAAGGTGGCGATTCATGTTTGGATACATGATGAGGATTTTTTATCCCATTCAGCACTATGCCCCATGTTTACTTACTAAACAAACTTATTCACAAAACGTTTAGGTGATACAAACTGCAATAAAAAAACCATCTAAACTGTGATGGTAGACATATATTGTAAACAAATAATAAAGTACAGGGCAGTGTGTGGCAGCACACATTGTATTTACAGTAAGGCATGCACAGTGTAGTCCCAGACCCAGTAGTTAAAGGACGGAGCATAGTTCAAAATGAACCGGCTTGAAACCTTTGGGATAGAATCAAAGTATGAAGCAACATGTGGACTTCAATATCATCACTCCATATTTTGTGGTGATTGTACGTGTGTATTCCCAGGAGAGGACAAAGGTGTCTAGGATTTCAAAAGATAAGATGCATCAGCCTCGTCTGGAGCAGCAAGAAGCTCCAGCCGCACAGGTGGAGCGTCACAACACGCAGCTAATGAAGCGCAGCCTTAGGCACACGGTGAGGGACGTGAGCCCAGACGATGCGGCACCTCTGAAAGGTAACGGCTGACCTCGGCAAACGCTCCCCTCCTGTTTCCTGAGAACTTTACCTTACCGCTTACCCGTGAACCTCCTTCCCATCAGACCTGCAGCTGAACAGTAATGTTCCAGCCCAGACTAGCAGACGAGCTACCAGACTGATCACAGCACATCCGTCCCTTTCAAACAGTTCTGGTGAGTGTAGCCTGCTCTTCAGCGCTTAATGTGTGATCAATGCGCTTGCACGTAAATTGCTTTGCTGTTAACACTGCATTACACAACAATGTTTTAAATCTAGTTCTCCATGTTGAATAATGTTTTGCAGTTACAAGGATGTAACTTGTTTTTGTTTCATGTAGTGAGCTTCACTTCACGCTACACTGTGGGAGATCTCCTGGGCTCAGGAGGATACGGCGCAGTGTATGCAGGAGTCCGCAAGGCTGATGGAAAACAGGTGAGCATCAGCTCAAAATACAAGAACGATTGTGGGACCTAATTTCTATTTTAGATTGTGATTAGAACTTTGAAAGGAGCTATGAGTTTTCCCTAGAGAGCCTTTGTTATTCACATGGCAATCAAGTGGTCAAATCTAATGTACCTTGACCTTTTACCACTTTTTGAACACAAAGATCCTGATTATACAATGTGATAAGCTTGACAATCTGTGGATGAGTATTTATCAGACTCCAGATTTATGTGTTACCTGAGAAGCTGTGGCTACCATCTGCAAGCCCTTAGATATGTTAAATGTACTGACTGTTTTGTGTAAACAACTTCACTTCCTGTGTTTTTTATGTGACCAGATCGCCATTAAATATGTGCCAAAGCATCACGAAGAACGGTTCATCACTGTTGTAAGTCCAATATCTTTACTTATGTAATATTGTAACAATGTCTGGAACTTTTTAGATGGGTAAAACTGCAAAGGGACTATAAACGCAAAGCTTTTAATTTTCCATTCAGTGACTCCTCCCAACACGAATGGAAAACAGTTCACTTTTTAGATTCATGTTTCATCTAATGATTGGTACCAATCCAGATCCCTTTCGTGTTATCCTGCTAACCATAATTCCACTATAAAACTTCAAACCTACACTAACAATGTGTTCCTTAATTTTAGCCCGGCAAAACTCGCAGTCTTCCCCTAGAGGTGGCTTTAATGAAGATGGTGTGCAGGCCACCTCGTTGTGAGCATATTGTGGAGCTCCTAGATTGGTATGAGTACCGCTACTGCTTCATCTTGATTCTGGAGCGACCCGTCCCCTGCATGGACCTGTTTGGCTTCTTGGACTTGTACCAACGCCAACTGCCTGAGCCACTGGCACGACGGATCATGCGTCAGGTGGTTCAGGCTGTCCTTCACTGCCGCGACCGTGGAGTTCTGCATAGAGACATCAAGGAAGAGAACCTTCTGGTGAAGACGGACACCCTTGACGTCAAGTTGATCGACTTTGGTTGTGGCGATCTGCTTAAGACCGAACCCTACAGGCACTTTAGAGGTTATTCACCATAGGAATAAAATGTGCACCTCAAGTTAAAAAATGGGATCAAATTAGAGACTATTATAAACTTGTTATTTTGTTACTGATGATTCTCTCTCGTTGTCTCAGGCACCATGGTATACTGCCCACCTGAATGGCTGGTTGACAGGGAGTATGAGGGCCGTCAAGCCACCATCTGGAGTCTGGGTGTGCTCCTCTACAGTATTATCTGTGGACATGTGCCCTTTCAGAAGAAGGAAGACATTGTTGAGGCACACCTGTGCTTCAAGGCAAACCCATCCAGAGGTGAAAAGGCAGAAGCAACTTCAAGATAACTTGAAAGTCTAAATTGCAAAATGATAATTTATGTACTTATTTCATTTGGTAATGTAATACACAACCACAGATTGATAAAATGGACTAATGAAGAATGGAGAATTGGCAATACAACATTTTGTAACCGTCTTAAAATTATAAAAAGACTTGTTCAGTCTTTTTTGTTAGTGATGGATGTTTCTGTACAGTTCTGTCATTTAAAAACGTTGAATAAGCCATTAGAACAGTCAGATCAGAAGTTTCAGATGGTAACTGATTTTCTTTCTCAACTAATCCCGTTGCTACACACACAGACTGCCGCCATCTGATAACATGGTGTCTGCAAAAGGACCCTGAAAAACGTCCTGTGCTCGAGGATGTCCTGGCACATCCGTGGTTTTTGGAAGGACTTCAGAACTAAGTCAGGTTAGACAGGGAGTGTAAATGGAACTGGGCATGAGACTAGAGGACAGCCACCAGTGCAAAATTACATAGTCTGGGCCACTGATATTGAGTAATATGCAAGGTGCAGTGTAATATTAGATGAGCTTATCAAGTTGTTGCTTATGGACCAGAAAAATCTGGGTCAGGCATAGTGTACTATATAACAATTGAATGCTATAAGTGGTATATGCTTATATGTAGTACTTATTAATCGAAAATATCCAAGGTGTATCCACTCTGAAATCCAAGATGGCGATTCATGTTTGGATACATGATGAGGATTTTTTATCCCATTCAGCCACTACGCCCCATGTTAACTTACTAAACAAACTTATTCACAAAACTTTTAGGTGAAACAGACTGCAATAAAAAAACCATCTAAACTGTAATGGTAGACATTGATTGTAAACAAATACTAAAGTACAGGGCAGTGCGTGGCACCACACATTGTATTTACAGTAAGGCATGCACAGTGTAGTCCCAGACCCAGTAGTTAAAGGACGGAGCATAGTTCAAAATGAACCGGCTTGAAACCTTTGGGATAGAATCAAAGTATGAAGCAACATGTGGACTTCAATATCATCACTCCATGATGTTGATGTGGCTTTAGGGTCTGGGTGAGATGCCTCAAGATACTCCTTCAGCTCGAGGCAGGCGCTCTATCCCAGCTGTGGAGTCATGCGCACCTCCTCCTCAGTTTGCCAGCAGGTGAATATTTAGACAGTTCATCAAAACAACAACAAAAAAAGTGCATCCTGATTGGAACTGCTTTGATGTTTGCAATTTTTGATGGTGTTGATGTTGGTTTAATTTGATTGCAGCCTTGTTCATTTTCTGTTTGGACACTATAACCCAATCCTTGTGTTTTCTCTCTTGTGTGTTTTCAGCAAAGATGGCAGCAGAGCACACATCCACAGCATTACAGACAAGACAGAATACGTCAAGCAGCTCAAGGCCTGCTGGGTTCAAAAGACTTCAGGGAGCGCATCAAGGGCATTGATCAGCTGGTGGCCGACTGCGAGGACAACCCATATATGGTCGTGGTCAACATGTTCCCGGTAACACATTTGAACTGAATTGATTTTTTATGTTTTCAGCAGCTTTCAGAAGTGATCTGTATGGGGGGTCATACGTTGGAGAACATTAAATGCTGGCACATCTGAAGAAATGTCAAAAGCTCAGATGCTCCAGAGTAGAAAATATTACAACAATCAGTTTTAACTATTACAGTGGAGGGCAGTCGTGTCCATTGTTAGCGTGAGCTTGTTTTACAATGTATGTGAAGATTTCACCCAAGTGTATCCTTGAAATTGCATTAAACCAAAGAATCCCAAGTGAATGACTTAGGAAAAATCTGTTGGTTGAAATGAAAGGGCTCGAAATCAAATCAGCTCCAGGGCTTAATGGCACTGATATGGTGAGTGCCTGATGAATGCATGGGCGCCTTGCTCTATACCTCTCTTCCTCTGCTACAGGTATTTGATGCTTTCAAAGCATGACTGCAGGAGTCAAATAGCAAGGTTAACCTCTATGCCAGGTATCACCAAATGGCGGACCGCGGTCCGGATCCGGACCCGAACGCCGTCCTGTCCGG
Source organism: Brachyhypopomus gauderio (assembly GCF_052324685.1). Classification (NCBI taxonomy): domain Eukaryota; kingdom Metazoa; phylum Chordata; class Actinopteri; order Gymnotiformes; family Hypopomidae; genus Brachyhypopomus; species Brachyhypopomus gauderio. Next base: position 4,535,456 of record NC_135212.1, read on the forward strand.
ACCCAATCACATTCCTGATACGGACCCAAATGCCAAAAAAATTTTAACGGGAGACTATATTTTAAACCGGAGAATTTATTTTCAGACGAGTGTTACGTTCGCCCCCGCTCAACAACTTTCGTTCGCCACCCCCCCCCCCCCCCCCCCCCCCCCCCGCTCAACAACTTTCGTTCGCCAACACCCCCCCCCCCCCCCCCCCCCCCCCCCCCCCCCCCCCCCCCGCCCTACAACAACTTTCGTTCGCCACCGCGGACCCGGACCTAAGGTCTGAGCTATCTGCCAAAAATGGACCGCGGAAAGATTTAATTGATTACCCCTGCTCTATGCCTTGGAGGCCTTACAGAAGATAATCACACTGCTCAGAGACAACCTGGCCCAAGTGGTCTACATCTTAGTCCCAGCTATTGTGGACAATCACCTCAACTCCAAGAATAACGCCATCTACATGGCAACAAGAGGTGCCATTCAAGCTCTCATCAATAACCTTGGTGGGTTCTTTTCTCTCTTTAAAAACATCTTGAAGGACACATGCCACTGGGCTTTAGAAAAACAACAACAAAAATGATTGTGTTCTGTTTTACCTTTGTATCTTTTGATGAAAGGTTGCTAGGTTGGGGGAAAAGGTTCACACAAATCAGTAAAAGAATGTTCTTGCTCTTTGGCTAGATGTTTGTGGTGCAGATCAAATGGAAATCACCTTTCATATTAAGGCACAGTCCAATATAAAGAAAAAAATATTTCTGTAAGATTGACAGGAGATCTTGCATTATCTGACAGCAGATTGTTACAGCAGACCTCCAGCAACAGTGGTACGGTCCACGGGAGGGGTGGAAGCGTGAGAGGGGCCACTGTCCACCTATGCCAAGCCCTTCATGCTCACATGGGTCCGGCGCTGCTGGACTGCACTGCTTCCCAACCTTCCAATATCCACAAGAGCCTAAGAGAGTTTGTGAAGAACCTCCCGATCAACTGAGAGCTGCCAGCCAGACCTCCAGACCAAAATAAAGCCCAACATGGATTCTACTTGAAGATGGAGATGTTTGTGCATTTCTTACTGTGCCTGCGCTTTAAATGAAAGAGAGAGGAAGAAAGTCAAACGTTTTTAACATTTTGAATTAGCAGAAAGCTAAATCCTTAAACTCAGAAGTCCTTTTAAATAAGCAGCACAGATTTTAGCCAATCACATCAGGTTTAACATGCCTAGGAGCTTTGCTCTTTTTGCACTTTGAAATACTAACACTTATCATGATAACTGTTGTCATGGTGACTATAGATATATATTGTTCTATGATTGTTATTTTCTGTTTGTTATTTTACCTCAGGACATATCCTGAGGTAACTGCAGAATGTAATTTATCACAGGCACAAGGAACAAGGATCTATAGTCTTTTTGTTGTTTGGTATGTGTAATGTGACTTTTCAATGAGGAGTCTTAAATGGTTGTTTAAAAAAAAGAAGCTATGATTTACAAAATTACTTTTGGGACATTCCATGTCAAATCAACCAAAATTTGGATTGGTCTCCGCTTGACCATCTCAGAATCCCTTCAAACTTTCCCCATTTGTAGGCAGATATGTTTCATGGAAAAATGCAAAGTATTTCTGTTCCATGTTCAATATTTCAAGAGTTACAGCCGTTTTGTAACCCCCCCCTGCCCCCTCTCCCCTCAGACGCATCTTTTGCGAAAGTGGCTAAATAGCAATATTTGAATGTGAATATCTACAGAATACTATTACAGCTAGAAGGCTGAAATTTTTTTGTATGTTTAGAAACTTGTATACTTGTAATTTATATTCCAAAAATTGAAAAAATAAATATAGGTATTTTGGGAATCAGGGTACCATACGTGTGAAATCAGATATTTGACAGCAAATTGTGCAAAAACTGGACCACATACCGGCAACTTAATTATTACTTCAACATTGCCACTGGAAGTACTTTGAAACATAAAACATAGATCAGCCTTCTTCTACTCCATCCATGAGATAATGACAGGTGAAAATGACTCTTAAGCCCTATCCGGACGGGATTAGTTTTTCAGGGGGACGTCTGTGAAAAATATTTCACCCTTGTACTCAGTGATAAAACTCTTGCATCCGGACAGCAATTGAAAAAACAGGAGGACCCGTGAGTTTTTGGCTTTCTCGGTCACATGACATCGCCTTGTCACGTGATAGCATGTTTAATAATGTCACACTGCCAACTCTGATGATTCCTTTTTAACTTTTAACTTTACTACTGTTCAGTTCAGCATTTAAGATCTCCGTTTAAGTTAAGCTATTTTGTTAAACCAATACAGAAAACACATTATAAAAAATAAATCCGTTAAATAAAATAAAATAAATCCATTAAAAAATCCAGTAAATCCATTTTCGCTCGCCACTGTCTTTACGTGGATCTCCGTGAAAACGCGCGCCCAACGTGTAACTACGGTGCGTGGCAGTGGACATATAGCTGTTTTATTAAACGCGAGGTGATGTCTGCATGTATAAACTCAGACATGTGGATCCGGACGGGACTAAAATTACCAGACGACCACGGAGTACAGCGAAAAACAGTAGGTAATTCCGCCTGTAATTTTCTCTGAGGACGTCTGAGAAAAACACGGACATGCTCGTTCCGGACGGGATTAAAATCACAGAGGACCCCCCGTAAAAGAGAAAATTACCCCAGGACCCCCTGAGAAACTAATCCCGTCCGGATAGGGCTTTTGGGAATTTATTCTATTGACACAACACAACTTACAGCAGCAGAAAGTACATAAATTACAAGTATACAAGTAGGTGATGTTTTTTCCATCACCACAGCATCCCCCACAATTAACATTCACATATTTTGCATTATGTGTTATTGCAAATACATAATTTCACCCAGATGGTTCAACTTTACTCAAAGTGCTGTTTTCATTCCCATTTTTTAAACTATTTTGTGATGACCGCACAGGGAAGAGATGTTTTCACAACACAATCTCCCTTCCCTGTAATTACATCCTTATATATATATATATGTGTGTGTGTGTGTGTGTGTGTGTATTAGTGGTGGGCCGTTAACGGTGTTCGTTAATTTGATACTCTTATCGGGCGATATAAAAATTATCGCCGTTAATCTATTCTTAAAGTTGGGTTGGGAACTGGGTCAAAATGGGTAAGCAAACTATGATGACTTTCAACTTGATAGTTTAGCTCGGCTGTATTCCTAACCAAATTGCACAGTAGGGGCGAGAACGAGTTTTCAAACCTGTGAATTACAAATCGTTTGTGTGTTTACATGGATGCAGTCACGAAGTTGCCAGGTTTGCTTAATGGAAAATTCATTTTTAGGAACGTAAAGTGTTACCGGAGCAGTCGTTTTCTGCATGGTCCTAGCGCTAGATTCGTCGCTATTTAAATATTTATTTTTAACCATTAAAATTGCAGAGGACCAAAACCAGCTTTTGAAAAAGTGCCCCCCAAATTACGTCTGTGAGGTAAAATGTACTAAATGTTGGCTTACATTTCAAATATCATGTTTAGCTGAATAAACATGTTATCAACCCCTTTTAATGTACAGTATGTAGGCTTACAAATTCATGTTTAACTGAATAAACCGTTGAACACGAGTAGCCTACATTTTATTGAGCATGTTTTTTTTACTTCAAGTATCAAAGTAGAACAGCTTTCTCAAGCAGTCATTGATGCATTTTGGAAACAGGAGATGAGCCCCTGGTCTAATGCACCCTCTCTATTAAGAAACCCTATCTCAAAAACTGACTTTTAGTCATTACTTGGGTAGCACGCATATGAGCCATTTTAATATAGATTAATGTAGATTAATTTCAAGATTTCAGTGAGATTAATCTAGATTAAAAAAAATCAATCTATGCCCACCCCTAGTATACAGTGGGGAAAATAAGTATTTAGTCAGTCACCAATTGTGCAAGTTCTCCCACTTAAAAAGATGAGAGAGGCCGGTAATTTACATCATAGGTAGACCTCAACTATGAGAGACAAAATGTGAAAAAAAAATTGAGAAAATCATTTTGTCTGACTTTTAAAGAATTTATTTGCAAATAATGGTGGAAAATAAGTATTTGGTCAATAACAAAAGTTCATCTCAATACTTTGTTGTATATCCTCTGTTGGCAATGACAGAGGTCAAACGTTTTCTGTAAGTCTTCATAAGGTTGGCACACACTGTTGCTGGTATGTTGGCCCATTCCTCCATGCAGATCTCCTCTAGAGCTCTGATGTTTTGGGGCTGTCGGCGGGCAACACGGACTTTTAACTCCCTCCAAATGTTTTCGATGGGGTTGAGATCGGGAGACTGGCTAAGCCACTCCAGGACTTTGAAATGTTTCTTACGAAGCCACTCCTTTGTTGCCCTGGCAGTGTGCTTGGGATCATTGTCATGCTGAAAGACCCAGCCACGTTTCATCTTCATTGCCCTTGCTGATGGAAGGAGGTTTGCACCCAAAATCTCACAATACATGGCCCCATTCATTCTTTCATGTACACGGACCAGTCGTCCTGGTCCCTTTGCAGAGAAACAGCCCCAAAGCATGATGTTGCCACCCCCATGCTTGACAGTTGGTATGGTGTTCTTTGGATGCAACTCAGCATTCACTGTCCTCCAAACATGACGAGTTGAGTTATTACCAAATAGTTCTACTTTGGTTTCATCTGACCTTCATCTGGCTTAAGCAGGGGGACACGTCTGGCACTGCAAGATCTGAGTCCCTGGCGTCGTAGTGTGATGCTGATGGTAGCCTTTGTAACGTTGGTCCCAGCTTTCTGCAGGTCATTCACTAGATCCCCCCTTGTGGTTCTGGGATTTTTCCTCACCGTTCTTGTGATCATTTTGACCCCACTGGCTGAGATCTTGCGTGGAGCCCCAGATCGAGGGAGATTAGTAGTGGTCTTGTAGGTCTTCCATTTTCTGATTATTGCTCCCACAGTAGATTTCTTCACACTAAGCTGCTTGCCTATTGCAGATTCAGTCTTCCCAGCCTGGTGCAGGTCTACAATTCGGTTTCTGGTGTCCTCCGACAGCTCTTTCGTCTTCACCATAGTGGAGTTTGGAGTGTGACTCTTTGAGGTTGTGGGCAGGTGTCTTTTATACTGTTAACGATTTCAAACAGGTGCCATTAATACAGGTAATGAGTGGGGGAAAGAGGAGCCTCTTAAAAAAGAAGTTACAGGTCTGTGACAGCCAGAAATCTTGCTTGTTTGTAGGTGACCAAATACTTATTTTCCACCATTATTTGCAAATAAATTCTTTAAAAGTCAGACAAAATGATTTTCTCAATTTTTTTTCACATTTTGTCTCTCATAGTTGAGGTCTACCTATGATGTCAATTACAGGCCTCTCTCATCTTTTTAAGTGGGAGAACTTGCACAATTGGTGACTGACTAAATACTTATTTTCCCCACTGTGTGTATATATATATATATATATATATATATATATATATATATATATATATATATATATATATATATATATATATAATTCCATTGGTTGAATTCCATTGGTTTTTTTCCATTGGAAAAAAAGCTGCGTCTCGTCAAAGGGCTTCTGGGACTTTTAATGTCAACGGCTTGACAAAGGAAGACGTGACACGAATTTACCGTTGGTGATTTGTTTGACAAGGACAGTGCTGGACATGCGACCTGTGAATATCGTCAGTGGTGAGGAATTAAAAAATCTAATTGAATGCCTCGAGCCCGCATACAGCCTGGTAAGACGTGAAACAGTGTCGCACGCGGTTAAGAGCAAATACAGCAAAACAAAACAAACACTTTAGGGCAAGATCGAAAACTGTAAAGCACTCAGCTTCACAACGGATATATATGGACTAATCAGATGGAACATTACATGACGGTCACAGCGCATTTTATTTCTGATAACTGCCGACTGCATTCATTCGTGCTAGGAACTATAAAGAGTTGGGAGTGACCCACACAGCTGCTAACATAGCAGATCGACTCAGCGAAATAATGGCAAAGTTTAGAATCCCCGCGGGAAAAGGGTTGCTCTTGTATACGACAATGCCGTGAACTCTTCGACTGGGAGAAGAACTGAGCAGATAACTGAACTAGTGTTTAGATGAACCAGGAAACATTGTTAGTCACACAAGGTTACTCCTGGCGTTAGTGGTAAATGCGCATAGATGTGGCAGCCCGGCATTAAAGATAAAACTTCACAAATGTGTATCCCGATCAAAATGGGAAATAATTTTTTTTTTTTGGGCGGGGGGTCGATTGGTCGATTAGTCGGAGTAAATGATGACCATTGGTTGACCAAAAAAATCCTTGGTCGTGGACAGCCCTAATATATATATATATATATATATATATATATATAAGGGGTGGGACGTGATAAAAAAATTTATCGAATTAATCAGAAGTTTTGTAATTAATTAATCAAAATTAATCGCATTTTAATCGCATTTCAGTATTTAACACGAGAAATATTAATTTAAGTTTGAATGATGAATGAATCAATGAACATAATCATAAACTTCAACTTCATCTTGTTTATTTTTCCACCAGTCTACTACACAGACCAATAGATGAGTGCAGAAAACAGAGCAAACAGTTTTCAGAACACTGGAAATTCTGACCAAAAATGTTGTTTAATTTTGGGAGTTTTGCTCAGGATATTGGAAGAATAAGAAGAATTGAAGTAAATCAGAACATGTTTTTTAATACCATTTTAGATGGTATACTTTTTCTTTAATTTCCCAAGCCTCTGCCACAGGCCTCTCTATAGTGCCTAGAAGTGGTCTTCTGCATGATCAAAGCAAATGACTGGATCTTCCATTCATCATCTATAATATGAGCTGTCACACCAAGATAATTCTTGCTAACAGAGGTCCAGTGATCCCCAGTCAGAGCCACATTTGTGGCGCTCTTCACAATAACCTGTTTTACTTCCCTTTCCTCATCATACAGCTGCTGGATTTTCTTCGACATTGTCTTTCTGGACGGCAGTTCGTAAATTGCATCAGTTGACGCAATGTGCAACGCTTCTTGTAAGCCTTTATCCTCGACCACAGAGAGCGAACAACACTGCAAATAATGTGACGCGTCAAGTTTAAATGCCTCCGCCACTCCCGCAAGGTGTGCGGAGTCGCGTGCTACAGTCACTCGCGAAAGTTTTATCAGCCTTATTAATGGTCCAATGAAGGCAATTTAAAAACCAGGACATTTCCTCACTTAAAAAAAACCCGGGACGCCAGGGACAGGATGTGAAATACGGACATGCTCCGGGAAATACGAACGTTTGGTCACCCTATCGTACTAAGGATACATTTAGCAGCTAAGTTATCATTACTGACCTGCGCGTTAGCCCCAACATGTTTTGCATTGAGGTGGTAACGAAGGGTGGAAGTGCTCCTGTGATAAGCAAACTCCTTCATGCATAAAGTGCAAATAACACTATTTGTGTTTGTACTTCCTGTCAGGGCTGGCTCGGATGCCACGCCTTCTACCTCCACAAGAGGCACCCGAGTCAGTCCTAGACTGAATCGGCGCAATCAGCGATGATCCGTTTCACCTTTTGCCATGGCTTCTGTTAAGGATTTGATGTGTGAAAGCATGCTAAGATATATTTAAACTACAATACTCGAGTATCCTTATAAGTAGATTGGCCTTAAAGTATTAATCATATATTAATTACTTTATGTTTTGTTTACATTACATTATTGATCAAGTTGTTTGTATGATTGATCAAGTTTTTGTTATATCTGTGCTGGTGTGCCTTTTCTAAAAACTATGAGTGTTTGCAGTTTGCTAAAAGTGGAATGTGAAATAGGAGTCCTCTCTGTCCTGATTTGGTAAGGTCAAGCAAGAGACCACGCTTTCAGAAAAAGGGAAACAGCTGTAGGTTTTGACATGATAAATGTTCACCTCTTTTACCTGACAAGGGGAATGCCATAGGAGAGTATATAATGTAGGAGAAGCGGACAGATGTCAGAGCTACACTCTGGATGACATGACTAGCGTGTCTCTTCTGTGTACTCTCAGGGTACCCTTTTCAATATTCCATTATTATTGCTTGATTGTATTAGCTTTAATAAATAATTAAAAGACACAAGACTGGTGACGTTCTTATTTGCATTAAACGGATGCGTTGTGCTAATAAAGAGTGGTAGCACAACATTTTTGGTGACCCCGACGTGGGGCATTTTAAGACGTCTAATTTGATTTCTTTATTGAAGACATCGTCTGAGAGCTGTTGATTCATCACGGGCGCCTGATCAATCAAATAAGGTGAGCAGAACCTGTTATATCTAATCTGCAATATTGACTATGACTAAAATTGTGATGAACTGACAGAACTTGGGCGATACTAAATTAAATCCAGTCTTTGGTTTTTTAATTTTGGAAAAGTGGTTAATTAAGAGAAATAGGATTCAAGTTCCTACCGGCTAATAAAGTATTGATATATAGTTTTTCTCTCCGTGGTATTGGCGAACCGAACCTTTCGACCGACGGGTTGATCGGCTATGTTGGGTTGGAGTCCCGACACGCTGGGCTGAAGTCTCCCTGGGACCTTGAGGAATCCCTGAACTGGCTTAATTGGACAAAGTGAAGGCCGGACGAGATAGGTGACCTGACTTGAGGGTGGAGAACCGAGCTGTCCTGACTGAGCCCCTGACACCAAACCGTGGTCACGTGAGTCCCAGTGATTATATCAAACAATGTCTGGTGAGGAAATGCAGAGGTTGTATAAACAGCTTAATGATAGCTGGGGAATAGATAACTGGGTATTGAGAACTTTAAATGAACAAGTTGAGCAAACGTGTACCATGTTGTTTTTGGTAGAGGATAATCCTAAGAAATGGGAAAAAATTAAAATAGACTGTAAGAAAAATCTGCAGGTATGGGTGACCAAGGCAGGTAAAAAGGGAACAGACCGTGTGTGTTTGGGGGATATAATTGTCCAGAAAATAAAGGAAAGTAAAGAGAGATTGCTTAAACTAAAGGGAGAATATAAGGAGGCAGGCAGACTGAGAAAAGTGAAATTAAGGAGAGATGTGTTTAAAGCTGAGAGAGAGTTGGGTCTGAGGAAGAGATATATGTGTTGTTGGGCTGGTAAAATAATAAAGCAGGCGAAAGAAAAATGTGAGACAGTAGAGACTAATTCTCTAGAGCACCCACCCACTTATGAGTCTATAAAGCGGCTTGCGCCTTCAGCGCCGCCACAGCAGCAAACACAGGTAACCGTAAAAGGCATATATCCTGTAGTATATGTGAAGGAAGGTGAGATGGTTATAGCTGATGACTCCGGCACCGCGCCATCAGGGCGGGGGTGCAGACCTAGGAATAGACGACAAGAAATGATAATGTAAGAGCACAGCAAGAAGGTTGGGGTGATGTGGTCAGCAAGGAGAAGATTGATTCAGGGAGTGACATTGAACAGTCAGATGGGGAGGAGCTAGAGCAAGCATGCAGCACAAGGCATAGCTCAGGAAATAGATATGGCAGCAGGCACCCAAAGGCAGAGAGAAAAGGGAGGACATTAGAAACTAAGGGAAAAGAGACAAGGCAGGATCAGACAGAGAGACTAAGGCGGGAGGTAATGGTTACTGTGTGGAAGAGACATTTTAATAAAGTTGGGAGCTACTGTGTTATGTAGCCCCTCTGGGCTGGTTGTCACATTGCCGGATGGCACACAGATGCACTGTTCAGAGGGGGAGGACACTGGCATGTATTTGATCTCCACAGACTGGCCACCCACGGTTGACATTTACTGGGGCCTCTTAGAAACTGATTCCTGTTCTAGGAGGGGCGTTCACTCCAAGTTCCTTGACTGGAAGCCCTGGATTACTTTGATTGAACCGTATGTCCCGCCCCCCGACCCATTACATATGACTTTATTTTATGACCCTATAGGGGATCAGGTTTATGGGGAAGAATATGAGGAACAGTTAATTGATCAAATTTGGGAGATAAGTACGACGGGGATATTTGTGGGACCTGAAGGCGTCGCCGCACCAGTTGTTTTGACCCCGGCACAACAGCGCTGGTATATGATGAGTGATTCAGCTGCTCTTCACATTTCTTTAGCACTGCACCCTGGACATATGGCCAAAGAACTAGGTGGGATGACTAGGAAAGCTAATAACGCTACTGATTGGGTTCAAACTGACATACCGCAGGTTTTGTACTCCTGCAATACTTTGTTTATACAGGAGCCTTCGGTAGACAAGGTCACACTAACTAGAGATATGCTGAGCAGATTTCATGGCAGGGAGTGTTGTGATCACCCTGATAGTAATCATATTTTAGATCAAATGCCGCCTAGTCTGTGGTCAAAAGGACCGCATGATGTAGGACTTATTTCACAGCCACCAGTACGGTTTGAAGTGCAGGGAGAATACCCCAGGTGGAAACATCAGTATCCACACAAACCAGCTGCTGAAGCGGGCCTTGCAGAAGCTATATCTGGACTGTGGAATGCAGGAGTCTTAGAATATGCACACTCAGACTGGAACACTCCCATACTGCCAGTAGAAAAGAAAGGAACAGGCGCCTATCGCATGGTGCATGATCTTAGAACTATTAATGAGATTTTGATTACTCCAACTAGTCCAGTACCTAATCCTTATGTGGCTTTAGCGTCTCTTTCTCCAGAGATGAAATGGTTTACATGCATTGATCTGGCTAATGCTTTCTTTTGTGTTCCATTAGCAGAAGAATGCAGAGATATTTGTGCCTTCACCTTCAGAGGTCAGCAGTACAGGTACACCAGATTACCTCAGGGATTTGCTTTGTCACCAGGATTGTTTAATAGAGCCTTAGCTATCTTATTGGAGCATTGTGACCTGCCAGAAGGGTCACTACTTGTTCAATATGTCGATGATGTCCTCCTGGCTTGTGATACCGCAGAAACTTGTCTGGAGGCCACTAAACGGGTGCTTCTTAGGCTGTGGGAAACAGGCTATAAAGTATCCAGGGAAAAGTTACAGTGTTGTAGGCCTCGGGTTCAATTTCTGGGTAGAATAGTCACAGGGGGAGCGACAGGCATGTCACCACAGCATCGTACTTCAATTCTGCACCACCCCAAGCCCGAAACAGTGAAGGACATGTTGTCTTTTTTAGGACTGACTGGCTATAGTAGACACTACGTGCCTGACTATGTGGAACTGACCAAACCGCTTAGAGACATGGTTCGTGAGCTGGGCATGAGAAACCTGACTGGTAAGCTAGACTGGACAGCTGAGGCAGAATGCATTTCATTAAACTTAAGCAAATGTTAGCGCAGGCAGTTGATCTCGCTGCACCAGACTACAGCAAACCATTTCACTTAGATGTTTCTGAAACACCCTCCTGTGTTAACGGAGTGTTGTTCCAGAAAAAAGGGGGTGAACGGAAGGTTTTAATGCACCTTAGTGTCCCACTTGATAACACAGAAAAACGACACCCACCTTGCACACAGCACGCAGCAGGGGTTGCAAAGTTAGTTCTAAAAACAGCACACATAGTAACAGGACATCCTCTCCACATTCTAACCAGCCACAGTGTTATGTCATATGTGAACTCACAAATGTTTACACTCACACCACTCAGACAGAGACAGATTCAAAAAGCTCTGACGGCACCTAACTTATTGTTTTCTCATGAAGGGATTAACATGGCAGACGGAATGTTGCAGGGTCCAACACATGAGTGTGTGGCAGAAGCAGCAAAGGCAGCAAAATGGAGACCAGATTTAGAGGGAGAACTGATTCCAGGAGCTGAAAATATGTGAACGGATGGGTGTGGTTTTAGAGGTAAGAATGGGATAGTCCAGTCAGGATTTGCAGTTGTAATGAAAGCACAGGGTGAGGAAGATGAGTTCTGCACTGTACATTCAGAAAAACCTGAGGGCTTACAATCAGCACAGAGAGCAGAGCTATTAGCAGTCATAGCGGCTCTGAGGCTGGGAGAGAACAGGCACATAAATATCTTCACTGACTCAGCTTACGTAGTGGGGGTGGCACACGTAGAGCTAGGACAGTGGGAGAGAGCAGGATACACAACACCAGGGGGAAAACCTATTAAATATCAGGAAGACATGAAAGAACTTGCAGCAGCACTCATATTACCAACTAGAGTAGCAATAATTAAATGTAAGGGACATCAGAAGGGAAACGATTTGATTGAGAGGAGAAATGAAGCTGCGGATGCAGCAGCAAAAAAGGCAGCAGGTTATAAGATTGATGGGCTGCAGATGGTATGCAGGGAGGAGGAGGAGTGGTCTTCTCTTCCCACAGGCAGAGAGCTATTTGAGTTACAAGAGAAATGCAGCCCAGAAGAAAAGACAGCGTGGGTCGACAAGGGAGGAAGAAAAGGTGAAGAAGTTTGGGTAGGACCAAACAGCAGACCCATTCTGCCAGGGAAATTAGTTAATACAGTACTCACAGGAGCACACGGGGTAGCGCATGTAGGTAGGAAGCAGATGAAGGAGAATTTAAAATATTGGTGGCACCCATACCTCAGTGACATAATAGCAGAGTGGACAAAAAACTGTGAAATATGTAATGTACATAACAGTGGCCCGACTCTGAAGCCGGGACCAGGTAAGTTTCCTGGTCCTAGGGAACCAGGAGAAAAGATCCAGATTGATTACACTGACATGATAATACCGATTAGAGGTCAGAGGTATTTGTTAGTTGTAGTGGATAAATTCTCAGGTTGGGTAGAGGCATTTCCCACCAGAGCAGAAGACTCTAAGTCTGTCTGTAAAGCTTTGATAAATCATTGGATACCACATAACGGTTTCCCCAAAATAATTGAATCAGATAATGGCACTCATTTCACAAGTAAAGAGTTAAAATTTGTACAACAGAGCCTGGGGCTCAGGCATAAGTACGGATCGGTTTACCATCCCCAATCGCAGGGTAAAGTAGAAAGGATGAATGCTAACATAAAGAATAAATTGGTAAAAGTATGTGCACAAACAGGAATGAATTGGCAGGAAGCCCTGCCAGTAGTGTTATTAAGTATAAGATCTTCAGTAAATTCTGCAACTGGATTCACTCCATTTGAGCTCATGACAGGAAGGAGTTTTCCGGGGCCCCACAACGCGCTTGCGAAGCTAAACATATCGGCGGCCAGATCACATAAGGAATATTTCAAAGAACTAAAAGCTATTTGTGAAGCTTTTTCTGTGCAGGTGCGAGGAGAGGAGCCAGACTTGACGCCTCGACCGGACCTGCCTGTGACTGAGTGGGTTCTTCTGAAAGTCATCAAAAGGAAGTGGTCGGAGCCCAGGTGGACCGGTCCATTCAAAGTGACTGAGAAGACTTCACACGTCGTTCGACTAAAGGGGAAAGGAGACACGTGGTTCCATCTCAGCCAGTGCAGAGCATCAGAACCACCCATCCAGCGCGCCGAGATACGGAGCTCTATAACCAATGGGTCAAAATAAAACCCAGAGCCAGGGGTTCGACAACCAGGTGGTATACCTGACCCCCTTCGTTGGAAGAAAAGATAATTTTGCCTTTGACAACAAAAGAGAAGATAATTTTTATTTTTATTATTTTATTTTTTATTTTCTTTTTGTTTATTAAACAATTTGCTTGGCTTTGTAGAAAATTTAGGCACATAGACATATAGATATTGTAATTGTGACTATTGTTCAGGGATTGTATTAAAGTAAAGTGAAGAAATAGACAAAAGATAGTGTTACAGCAAGAGCCCACAGGAGTGAGTGAGTGAAACCTGATCCTGTCAGGTGTGACGGTGGGGTCGTGGTGAAGGATGAGACACGAATCCCTCTTGTGGCGACAGACGTCACTTTTATTTTTAACAGATATTGCGCAATAGCGCACGATAAACACTCATATACGCAGCACAACGTGCAGACATAGACAACGACGAGCACAGGACACTGCGCGAGCGCACATTAAATAGACAAACCACATTAGCCCCACGTGATCACGAGACGATTCACAGGTGAGACTTATTAATCACACAACAAAACCCTAACCACGTATATACACGGACGCAGACAAAGCACGTGGACCACGTTTACACACGCCCAAAAGGGAGGGGCCGGGGTCCTCAACGTGACATCAGGAGGAAACTATTTTTAGACTCTACACAGACCCAGCAGCCTTCCACCAGTCCAGTTAAACCCTCAATAGTGTGTGACTCTCTGGGCCATATTAGAAAGAGATCTTAAATGTAGAAAATACATCTAAGATCTAGGGTAAAATAAAATAAAATAAAAGTGGTAAAATAAATGTCTTCAGAGCCCTATATAGATATAGAGTGGAGATATATCCCACAAGGTAAATCTGCATTAGCATCGCCAGGAATTTCTATAGGATACAAAATACAACCCTTTGAACCCTCTCCAGAAGTTTATTTTAATATAATAGGTCGGTTAGTGTACAAACCTAGTGATAAAATAGCAGTAGCTAAGTGGCTTTGTCCGTGGGTGGTAGAATACACCGAATTTAAAGTGCTTGTTGAACCAGGAAAAGAACCTACGGTAACCACATATTCGGTAGAACTCGTCCTAGAAGACTTCGTATTACTTCAGAATTTAGAGCAGTGTCCAGAAATAGAATTACTTTGGGGAAGGTTCCTTCTCCCCATACAGTTTTAGGGGGTGTCCCAAATAGTTCACCGGGCTGGGAGAAGGGCAGATCGGGTATACCCGCCCTTCAAGCACAAAGGTGTCAAGAATGCTATTGGTCACCCCAGATATTAGAAATAGGATGGTGGACATACGGCAGTTGTTTGGCCACCCTTTTGGGAGACCAAACACTACAGGAGATAGGACCGGAGTTTGGTGGGGACCTAAGTGGGTTAGGTATTCTGCAGGAGCGATATTAGCAATAGGAGCAATAATACTGCTACTCGTACTTATACTTAAATCTCAGAATAATGGTAGTACAAGAGCAAAGAGAAGTGCAACAGATCGATGTATTAGGAGATATGGTGGATTAGAATTAGAATATGTACTTAAAGAAACTACTGCGTGGACCTTCGATGTGTGTGATGTCATTAAATGCCAGGGAAAGGATTATTCATACAGAGGGGCAGACTTATATTTATGCTGGAACCCTGCTATAGATAAGCACTGTTATGAAAGGGGGCATGCAGAGGTTCCGTGGTGTGACTCGTGGGGTAAGGTTGTAAAAAGCAGCGGGAGTTGGCTTCCAAGAGTGGCTGGATCTGAATCAGACAAGACTCAGGCTTGGTGGTCAGCATTATTTTTTCAGAGAGACACACATCCTAGTAAAAACCTAGCTACTTTATCAATTAATTGGGATATTTCACCGGGAGTACTAGCACATCCTCAGCATAGGGCGCGTGCGGTATACTTAGTATTAGGAGTAGATCAGTCGGGCTCAGATCCTTTAGGCCTAATTAAAATAAATATAGCACGGTTTAGACCTGTCCCAACATTAGGACCATCACTAGACAATACATCAGAAATTATGCAAGGCATTCGTGGATCAGATTATACTAAATGGACACCACAGCAGATAATTGAACTAACTACAGGGTATGAAGCAGATAATACTTGGTTACGATGGTTGACGGGACAAGCGAGAGAAACAGGTATGGAGGACTGTGTGGCGTGCGCACAAGCACGACCTCGACTTGTCCTCACACCTGCTCCATTGTTTCCAGAGAGTGACCCAGAAGGTTATGCCTGCATGCTGGCGCTCACTAGTGGCAAAGAGGGTCCTAAGTGCTCCACTCTTAGCCATATTTTTCCTGTCATTAAGAATGAGACACGTACAGGCCCATTTAATCCTCCGACTGAAGGTAATTTTACATGCTTCCGCAAAAATAGCACTGCTAAAGTAGTCATAGCTGTAGGAGAAATTTCTGAGTCAATGGGTTCAAGTATAAGACCTGATGGTGAGAAAATAGGATCATGGGCTCGAGCCGGTTTGTATTATTATTGTGGTAGGCAGAACTTGTGGACTCGGTTACCACAATATTCTAGAGGTTTGTGTGCGATGGTAAGACTGGGAGCTCCAATTAATTTAGTAGGACATAGGAATATGGCTATAGCGACTGAGGTTTTTAGGCAGAGGAGAGATATAAAAGACCATTTTGATCTTATGAAAAACACGCCTACTTATATTGATTCCATTGGAATCCCCAGGGGAGTACCTGATGAGCATAAACTAGCTAACCAAATAGCGGCAGGTTTTGAAAACATACCTTTGATAGCAGCTATCTTTCCAATAACTCCTAATAAAAATGTAGATCGTATAAATTTTGTGCATTATAATGTAATGCGTCTTGCTAATTTAACTAGAGATGCAGTGGAAGGACTTAGAGATCAATTAGCAGCCACCTCACTCATGGCAATACAGAATAGAATTGCATTAGATATGTTATTGGCAGAAAAAGGGGGCGTATGTGTAATGTTTGGAGATTCATGTTGTACTTTCATACCTAACAACACAGCTCCAGATGGTTCTGTGTCTAGAGCTTTAGAGGGACTGAAGGCTTTATCAGAAGAAATGCAAGAAGCTTCAGGGATTAATGATCCTGTAACTGACTGGTTGGAAAAGCAGTTTGGCAAATACAAAGGTCTTATTATGTCAGCTTTAACTTCTGTAGGTATATTCTTGGCTATTATAGTCACATGTGGATGTTGCTGTATTCCCTGCATTAGAAGCTTAGTTGAGCGATTGATTACTAAAATGATAGAAAAGCGTGATCCTCAGGATGAAGGTAATATGATGGCTCTTGTAAAGCAAGAAGAAGAACAGCAGAGTTGTGCAGGTGATTCTCTGTATTAATTTATCTTGGGATAAATTAAAAGGGGGAATTGTTAAGGATTTGATGTGTGAAAGCATGCTAAGATATATTTAAACTACAATACTCGAGTATCCTTATAAGTAGATTGGCCTTAAAGTATTAATCATATATTAATTACTTTATGTTTTGTTTACATTACATTATTGATCAAGTTGTTTGTATGATTGATCAAGTTTTTGTTATATCTGTGCTGGTGTGCCTTTTCTAAAAACTATGAGTGTTTGCAGTTTGCTAAAAGTGGAATGTGAAATAGGAGTCCTCTCTGTCCTGATTTGGTAAGGTCAAGCAAGAGACCACGCTTCCAGAAAATATTCTATACCCTTTTCAATATTCCATTATTATTGCTTGATTGTATTAGCTTTAATAAATAATTAAAAGACACAAGACTGGTGACGTTCTTATTTGCATTAAACGGATGCGCTGTGCTAAGAAAGAGTGGTAGCACAACACTTCTTAAGGAAGCTTGTGGAGACAGATCACTGCTGATTCGTTTTGGCTTGCCCGTTACGTTCTCAGCCCTTTCTCTGTTCTGCCGTTGCTCTCTCTTTGTGAAGGTGTTTCGCCACCATTCACTCTCTCTCTCTTGTGTCTACCTTTTACTTATTCGAGTGTCTATCTCCTGCGCCTCTTACTGGCCCATCTCAAGTTTTCCTCCAGCTATCTCGCTTCCTAACGATTACTATTTTATTTTGGGAAGGATTTTGTTTTGTTGCAGCGTTTGCCTGCTGCCAGCCTTCCCCTGGCGTCCTTAGTTCCATTGTCATGCATTGAAGTTATTCCGCGTTCTTTCCGTTGTCTTTATTTTTCTCTCCCCTGTCTTCATGGTTTTGTTTATTTTGTGCGTTCTTTTAGTTTTGTTTTCTTGCGCGTTGAGTTTTCCACGTACTTTTGAGTTGATTTTTCTACAGTGTGTGTGTTTACGTGCATGCTGTGGGAATTATTTTCTGTTGATCTGCGTGTGGGTTCATAGCACGCATGCAGTTTTCAGCGATTATCTCCTGCCTGCTTCATATGGCGCTTGGGTCTATCTCTCTCTACATTTTCTGACGCGGTGTGTACCGATCGTACACCCGTCGTCACACTTCCATCTGGAAGTTTCTTATATTAAATTTCCCATCTACCAGCGTAGCCTCTTCGGACATCTCCATCATGCTCATCTTATTGTGCGTCCATATAATCTGTATGACTGGAACTCGTGCACTGAGAAACATTCCGCCACTAATACACACACACACACACACACACACACATTTTATATGTAAACACCTATTTAATGTTTGTGTCTGCTTTAGGGTATGTGGTGATCAGGGAGTTGAAAACGTGGATGTTGCACGCCTCATGTTTACCGTCCATGGGACTGGAAGGAGCAGCATTATATCTGGAAAGTGTTCACAACCAAAGGTTAGTGCAACTAAACAGATACTTCTAGTTGAAAGCTACCACCTCACAGATGCCATGAACTTGAAGAATATACAGTGAGTCCAAGAAGTATTTGATCCCTTGCTGATTTTCTTTGTTGGCCCACTAATAAAGACATGATTATTCTATACTTTTAATGGTAGATGTATTCTTACATGGAGAGACAGAATATTGAAAAGAAAATCCAGAAAATAAATCTAAGGAATATATATTAATTGATTTGTATTTCATGGAGTGAAATAAGTATTTGATCCCTTAGTATTCATTAGCAGTATTCATTTTCACTTGTGTGAAAAACACCTGTCCACAGAATCAGACAGGTCACACAGATTTCAAGTCTCCAACATGGGTAAAACCAAAGAGCTGTCATAGGACCTCAGAGTCAGAATTGTTGACCTTCACAAAGCTGGAATGGGCTACAAAAAGATTAGTAAGGTGTTGGATGTGAAAGTAACAACTATTGGTGCAATTATCAGAAAGTTTAAAGAGTATAACATGACAATCAACAGACCTCGGCCCAGTGCTCCAAAGAAGATTTCGCCTCGTGGGGTGGCAATGATGCTGAGAACGGTCAGAAATCGTCCTGCAACCACTCGGCAGGAGTTAGCAAATGACCTGAAGGCAGCTGGGACCACAGTTTGAAATGAAACAATTGGCAACACTTTGCGCAACAATGGATTCACATCCTGCAGTGCCCGAAAGGTACCCCTGCTGAAGAGAGCACATGTGGAGGCGCGCCTCAAGTATGCCAATGATCATTTGAAAGATGAACCAAGTTATTGGGAGAAGGTTTTGTGGTCACACGAGACCAAAATTGAACTTTTTGGCCTCAACTCCACCCGCCATGTGTGGAGGAAGAAAAATGCTGCCTATGACCCCAAGAACACTGTGCCCACCGTCAAGCATGGAGGTGGAAGCATAATGTTTTGGGGGTGTTTCTCTGCCAAGGGTACAGGGCTACTACACCGCATCACTGGGAAGATGGATGGAGCCATGTACCGCACAATCCTGAGGGACAGATCCCCTCTGCCAGGGATCTGAAAATGGGCCGTGGTTGGATCTTCCAACATGATAACGACCCTAAACATACAGCAAAGGCAACAAAGTATTGGCTCAAGAAACATCACATTAAGGTCATGGAGTGGCCCAGCCAGTCGCCAGACCTCAATCCGATCGAACATCTATGGAGGGAGCTGAAGGTCAGAGTTGCCAAGCGACAGCCCACCAACCTTCATGATTTAGAGAGGATCTGCAAAGAAGAGTGGGCCAAAATTCCCCCTGGTGTGTGTGCTAAACTTGTGGTTAACTACAACAAATGTCTCACCACTGTGCTTGCAAACAAAGGCTTTGCCACTAAGTATTGAGTGTGTTTGGCAAGAGGGATCAAATACTTATTTTCCTCATTGAAATACAAATTAATTAAAATATATTCTTTAAAATTATATTCTGGATTTTTGTCTTGATAGTCTGTCTCTCCATGTAAGAATACATCTACCATTAAAAGTATAGAATGATCATGTCTTTATTAGTGGGCCAACGAAGAAAATCAGCAAGGGATCAAATACTTTTTGGACTCACTGTAGCTTCTACCTGGAGTACTGTAATGTGCGAGATTATTTGTAGTATGTCACATTTTTATTGGGTGTTAATATAATAATATAAATAAGCCTCTTTCACACATGCACGATAACCTGGACTTTTTTTAACGTTACATGAAGGAACTGTATGCGTGAGCCACATTCATTTGTGCCACACATTGCACTAGGGGCAGGCATGATAATGTCTAGCAGTGTTGGGTAAGTTACTTTAAAAATGTGTGTAACTTTTCCGATTACTTTTAAAAAGTAATGTAACTACTTTTTGATTACTTTAAATGAGTATTGACCCATGATCAACATTTAATTTTTGAGAACTGATAGTGTGAACCTTAAAAGAGTACTAAGCTGAGAGGGAATTGATGACAGGCAATCACAGGAGGTCCACAAGAAGAGATGCCTGCACCAGGCATGTAAGATTCTCAGATTCCTGTCATCGGGCCATACTCTTTTCTGCTCTTCCCCCAGGCTCTACCATTTTCACAGTTTGCAGACTAAGGACGTACTGACACTAGGCACGCTTTGCTCGTTCCGTGCTGGGGCCCGGTTATCGCCCCTCCCCACTCCCCCTCCGGCCTGCACTCACACTGCCTTCATCAACCGCACCCGAGCACGCTTACGTCATCACAACATGACTTTATTTGGAAAAAAAGCGCGCTCGCACAAAACTATGGAGTTCTCGATTCTCTTTTTATTGTATTTTTGGAGTCGTTTTGGGAGTGCAAGCACAGATTTATCGATAATTTAACACAACGATTGTCTGCTAATCGCTTTGCCGCCATGACTGTTTAACGTGAGCGTCGCATCACTGACGTCATGTTTGAGTTCCAGCAAAATGAACCAATCAGACGAGGCACCAAGCGGGCCCGGGCACGGATAGCGCTCACACTAGAAGCGAACCGTGCCCGAGTCCACGCGAATCGTGCCCTGGCCCACCTCTTCAAGCGGGCCTGAGCACGGTTAACTGGGTCGGGCCCGGGCACGGTTGGAGCGCTCACACTAGCCAAACGAACCGTGCTTCGGCAGGGAACCGGATCACAGACCCTAGTGTGAGTACGCCCTAACACAAGCAGGTTCAGAAACCACTTCTTTCCCACAGCGGTCACCTTATTGAACTCTTCCCCAAAGACCATTCTTTCCTTCCCCTCTATCCATACCTTACCATCCATACAAAATCTGTACAGTGTTCCTCTTCAATTCACATCTGTATAGCCATATCTACAGTGGTATAGGATAATCTGTATGATTCCATCTGTATTTATCACATTTATTTATACCATATATTTTTCTTTGCCCTGTGCATTGTACTGCCATAACTACATTACACACGCATGCATTTCCCTAGGTAATTTATCTATTCTGCACATATCTATTAACCATCTTTACTTACACTAGCTGTAAATAACTGCATTTTATCTCTAAATACTGCATTCTATACAATCTGCAAGTGTTGCACTTGATGAGATACCAAACTGCATTTCATTACTTCATACAAATTTAATTTAAATGTATTGCTTGTCGAACGGTAGGTCTAAGATAGGTCCAATGATACCAATTGGGTAGGCTAGGTCGTGTCATAGACATCGACAAGCGTTTTTCCAACACCAAACAGTCATAAATATTCATTTGAATATTTCTGTCATTCTGTCTGTCATTGTCTATACTAGTCATGTATGATTCCAATGAATACCTGTTCAGGACTGTTGCGCTTTAACCTTTTCTTACCTTAGCGCAGCGTGTTCGTTAATTGCAAAAGAAAACATTACCAGTCTTGTCTTTATCCTTTTATTAAAAAATACACATAGGCCTATTAATTAATTTAATACAGAGATCTCTGGAGAGCTCACATTACCTAATCATGTCACCCCATGTGCAGCTCTGAAGCTGTCTGCTCTCTTCACCATTATATATGCTTTCCTTCCTAAACATAGGAACTGCACATTCCATAGTTTAACCTACAGCTGTCTCTATTCTGGAAGCGAGGTCTTACTACCTGGCCTCACCACATAAGGTCACAGTGAGCCTTCTCTTAAACACATCCCATTTTAGCCTACTGCAGACGCATAGAGTATTGGAAGGCACACAAGCGCTTACACCGTCATTCTTACTAACAAACAACTTGATCAATAATATAATGTAAGCAAAACATATAGTATTAATATTAGAGATTTGATTAATACTTTGACTTGTCAAAATATATAAATTATGATAAGCTGTTGATTCTATACTGTAATGTAAACAAACTATGAAGGGATTAAGATGAAAACCACAACAGGACTTTAAACAGTTAATTTGGTTAGCCTGTAAATCAAGCTAGCATGCTAAAGGACAAACACATTCAAGTGAATGGTAGTCGCTAACCCAGCAGGTAGCTAACTATGGAAACAACAGTGTTTGACGGTCAGCATACCTTGCTCTTAGCTCACTTACAACCTCAATAGTGGTTGCCTTCTGATCAGAAATAAACCTCCAAACTCCGAAATTTACACAAAGGCTTGGCATAATCACAAATAGTTGCCGGTGGTGGCACATGGTTCTCATTTATTGACAACATGTAGCGAAAACAAATGCTCCTTAAATTTCCAGTGCTTCAAGGCGTCTGTCATTATTGCTGCTTGAGCTGAAACTGAACCGTGCGCTTGCTGCAGCACAGAAAGAATAAAAATAAAGCAATAAAAATATTAAATATTTTGCAAAGGTTTTTGTTTATATTTTTAAAATGTAACTAAAATTGTAATTCTTAATATTTCCAGAAGTAACTGTAACTAAATTACATATTTTGTCATTGTAACTGTAACGAATTGGTTACACTTTTTTTTGTAATTAAATTACATAACGTCGTTACATGTAATTCGTTACTCCCCAACACTGATGTCTAGGTAATGTCCATATGAGTTTTGAAAATTTTTGTAAAATGTATTTTACCCACTCTTGGATACCAACCTTTTCTTAACCGTAATGGGAACTAGTGGGAAACGTTTTTCTGAGCGTGCACTCATGAATTAACTTGAGTACGTTTAAGACTTTCAGTGGAAGATTCAGAAGCTGAGTCCAAGTTTTTTCTTCTTTTTCTTAATACAAATCTTCAATTTGATCATATTCTAGAATTGAAAGGCTGTGGCGAGATCTCTGGGTAGCTGTAACGTGTCTACTATGATGTTCTCCATTACCTGGAAGGAGAGGGCTTCCTCAGCATTTCCAACACCACACATATCTTCTGTTGCCACTGTGTTCCTACCACGACTGCAGGAAGACCTAGATACTTTCTGCAGTGGTTGGGACAATCATCCAATAAGAACAGAGAGCCACATGACCCCTAATCAACTGTGGGTGCTGGGTCATTCACATCACCCAGTTCCTGCAGCAGATAGCACAGAGGTACATGCCAAGTGTAATGATTTTAACAAATAGTGTGGTTTATGTATTAACAATTTGGAAGTGGCAGTTATCTACATAAATGTATACAACTTATTTGTAGGGAATGGAGATTCCGAATATTGAATGGGACAACAGCGGACTTCCCATTGATGACCATTCAAACATCATTGTTCCACACACAGAATGCCCACTGACAAAAGAACAGATGACAGCTTTGAGAGATGCAGTTAACCCAAGACTGCATCCCAGTCCTCTGGCTGTGATCTTTATATTTCTGCTGTACAATTTTGTGAGAATATCCTGTCTCTTTAAAATAACAGATCTGAGACTCGGAATGAAAACATCTTTACATTGGGTTTCAAACTTAAGGTCACATGAATGAAAGATTTATGGAAACTTTTCTAATCAGTTTTAGTTTGAGCATAAAAAAAAACTGTAGTGCATTTTCATTATTTTTAATGAGACATTGCAGTAAATGTATACAATCAATTTATTAAAACTTTATTTAAATCTTGCTTAAACTTTTAAATGTTTCAAACAGATTAAGAATTTCCATTGTCACACAAGACCAAATCCTGTCTGTCAAGTCAAGTGGCTTTTTATTGACATTACATCTGAGTACAGTTACACTGTAGCCGGGTTTTCATCCAAACTTTTCGAAAAAATAATGTGCAATTTCCAAGTTTCGGCAGAAAAAAATGCGAATTAAGCCTTGTTTCCATTCATTACAGTTATGCGAATAAACTTTAGATCACGTGAGAGGACGCCAAACAATAGTGGTTTTACGTCCATCTGGCAGTTACGCATTTTTGCACGTTGAGGTTTTGAAACATTTTTTTCTTTTTCTTTTCTATACATGGAGAAGTTAAATTCAATTTTTGCTCTCTCCAGAACTGTTTTTGTATGCATTTGCCATCTTTACATCGCGATCATGTACAGAACCACATGACTTGAGGCTTGATACGTCATCGTTTATGCGAAAAACCCTTTTCCATCCAGTTTTTCCGAATTTTGGCGTAAACCTCCTCCTAGCGTAAAAATCTTTTTGCGATATTTCGGGCTTTTTTCAAATTTTGGTCTTTTTCCATCCAGTTTTTTCATGCGCATTTTCAAAATGCGCAAAAACTCGGTGGATGGAAAACCCTCTAATGTGATGAAATTTCGTTCCTCCGGAACCATGGTGCAACACAAATCGACAGTACAACAGACAACATAAAGTGCGGCAGGGTAGCAGTTCAAGAATGTGCAAAATGTGCAGCATAGGGCAATCTCACAACAAAACATTACAATAAATACCACAGGCCAAAGACAATTGAGACATGATGGTGTAAAGTGCTGGTACAGTGCAATGTGGTCTAAGTGGTGTCAGAGATGAGTGATATACTGTGTCATATGGAACATACATGAACACAGTGGTTCTGAGGTAGTTATTAGGTCCTGTGGGAGAGCAGCAAATATTTCTGGTGGGGGGTTCAGTGCAGTCTTTTTGTGCATGTGTGGGGTCGGATCAGTGTTGGTGTGTGTCAGTTCCATGTCTGGGAGTTGAGGAGCCTGCTGAAAGAAGCTATTACAGAGTCTGGAGTTGGAGGCTCGGATGCTCCTGTATCTTTTGCCGGACGGCATTAGAGTGACGAGAGTGTGATGGGTGGGTTGGGTCTTCCACAATGCTGGTGGCTTTGCGGATGCAGCGTGTGGTGTAGATGTCACTGATGGAGGGGAGAGAGACACCAATGATCTTCTCGGCTGTCCTCACTATCCACTGTAGGGTCTTGCACTCTGAGATGTTGTAGCTCCCAAACCAGACGGTAATGCAGGCGCTAAGGATGCTTTCTACAGTCCCTCTGTAGAACATGGTGAGGATGGGAGGTGGAAGGGGGGCACCGGTGCTCAGTGTGATGGTGCTGGAGGTGTTGTTTCCAATCCTGACTGATTGTGGTCTCTCAGTCAGGAAGTCCTGGACCCAGTTGCAGAGGGAGGAGTTCAGGCCCAGCAGTCTCAGTTTTCTGATCAGATGCTGAGGGATGATGGTCTGTAATCCCAGATACTTTGTGTAACAGTGGGCCCAAATAAGCTCCACCCTCTGATCAGCTTATTTTCAGATTACTAACATTTCAGTCACTTTATATTGATGGCACAAAACATAATTTAAATGAGTAAATGTCAATATGTAAAATGTCAATAAATAGGTAAAAAGTGAGAAAACACAAAATCTAATGTGAAAAAAAATAGTTATTTCAAATAATCATACAAGCCTGA
Source organism: Brachyhypopomus gauderio (assembly GCF_052324685.1). Lineage (NCBI taxonomy): Eukaryota > Metazoa > Chordata > Actinopteri > Gymnotiformes > Hypopomidae > Brachyhypopomus > Brachyhypopomus gauderio. Next base: position 4,560,870 of record NC_135212.1, read on the forward strand.
TTGTTTCTCTGATGTCCAGATCTGGACAGTCCTCTAGTGTAACAGTCGCAGTTTCAGGACTCCCACCGAGCAGGACATGAACAACAGCAGGGCTTAGTCCTGACATGCATGGCCCTCCATGAAGAAATGAGTGGCCTAACATTCTGTCTGCCACAATGAACATATCACTTTCCACAAGAAAGTGAGAAGCTGAAGGGACTAAATGGCCAGACTCTCCGCGTAACACTGGAATTTGCTATACAAGACATTAAAAACAAAAAAAAAAGAAATTTATAAGACTTCAAACAATGCAAACTTCCCTTTATGCAGGCAAATAATGACAGCTCCCTAATTTTTATTAATGGGAGTGTGAATGGTTTACAAACTGGTTAGCACAGATGGGACTGAAGACACCAATTCCCATCAATATAGACATTATGCTATATATTTTGTAAAATCCTTTCAACTTTCAGCAAAAACTACAATTACATTTCGATAAACTTATGAATACACTATTAAAATTGCATTATGCACCATTAAATAAACATGATTTGACTGCCAGTGATACTCAGAGATACCAAAACCCACACTAAAAAATTTCAAGTCTCACCAACTAAAAAAATCTTAGTGACCCGTTGCACCTAATTTTTTTAGTTGGTCTAATTTAAGCTCTGCAAATCACAAATTAAGTTCTGCTGACAACTACAGAATTCAGTCTAATTAAAGAAAATAAGTTGAGCCAACAAAATGTTATATATTAACCAAATACACCTAGTGAGTCCAACAAAATGTTTTATGTTGTTCCAGCTACAATTGTTTAGTTCAGGTAATTATTCATTAGTATCCAAGTTGCCTAAACTATACATTTTATGCTTTATAAGGTAAATTCAAAATATACAGAATATAATTAAGTAATTGTGCATCTTATTTGCATGTCAAAAAGTAAACATAAAATATCACCAATCGGGCATATGAGAGCTGCTTTATAAATGTAATAAAAATTGAAACGTCGTCGAGTCAGGAGGACAAGAATGCGCCATTACACCAATGTTAGCTCAATGCTATTTATTAGCAATACGCTAACGGCAAAACCACACTGGTTCTAAGGGAGGGGGGACACTAACACGCATACAACACACATCCAGGGAAACGGGGGAACTGACCGCGGAGCTGTATGTGGTTGGAAAAAGTATCTAAAAAAGTACTTAATTAGAAATCGATTGGGCTTCAGCAAATGCTTTATTACTACGCAGATCTAGCTAGTGTTGAGGGCTTTAAACTTCTACCTACCAATTTAGCCCAGCGTGTTCGTTTGATGGGAAGGAGATAGCAGGAACCACCATACCAAAATTATAGCAATAACAAAAAAGGCCTTTATTAAAACAGAGATATCTCTGGGGATCTCACATTCTAACATTTTACATCAGAGACCCAACAAGTGTTTGAGCATGCCGTCTTTATATATGATTTCTCCGCCCCCAAACGCTTAGATCTTCTTCTATACCTTACATGGTGTTGTTCTTCAAGCATACAATACTTCTCTTTCTTCTCTGCAATCCCAACATGGACATATGGTTCCTGTCTATGGACTGATAGGCCGGGCAAGAGGCCACCATCCATGAAGATGCTGTAAATTCATATTTCCTCAACGTCGGCACAATCAGGCCTACGCCTTCTGCTTTTTAGGTCTCACTCTACAGTGTGGTTTGCTCAACATCCTCCCCCTAGGGTTCACAGCTAGGACACATCTTAGACAGTGGTTACATTTTACTTCTACATTAAACAGTGGTTACATTTTACTTCTGTATTATGTTAAAAGAATAAACAAAGCATGTGTTAATTGCTAAGCAAAAAACCCAAATCACAACACTAGCTAGGTAGCTAACATTTGTCCGCATGCTAACAGTTTGCCGAAGTGAGGTAAAGTTAAATTCCAAACGGACAGTTAACGCGTAACAGTTAACCGTTAATCTGTACCTTGTCCTTGCCAAACCCGACAGTATTAGCACTAACATTACTACTCATAGCAAAGTTAATTACTGAAAAACAACTTGTTGGCTTAGCGCTAGTTTTGGAAATATGTTGAAATACGGCCTAGTTCAAAATTCAAACTCAACAAACACCACCAATTTAGTTGTGTTAGCTTAGTAAAGATCCACATTAATTTCACTCAGTGAACATTTGAAGTCCTCTAGATAAATGGTGAAACGCTGGGTCTTCATTTTAGTTTTGGTGCAGAAGGCGCCAAGAAAATCGTCTCTCTTGAGCATGCATTGAGCATTAGTTTCACCACTACCACTATTGCTCGCCCAACTTATTTTTTCTTTGGACTTGACATGTTGACTGAGAATCATAATGCTCATTCACTGAACACAAAATATTAAGTTGAATGGTAAAAATGCAGCAGCTGATGGCACAACTCGTTTTTTGTTTTTGGAGTAACTATTTTTATGTTTCATGTTTTGCCCACATTAATTTTTATATTCACAGAACATAAGCAAACAAAGATTTTTTACAGTGCAGATTTCAGCTTTTCCAAACAGGTTGAGAAAAAATAGCGAGTTACCCCCTGTCCAACAGCAGCATCTCCTGTAAAACAATGTTAAGGCTTCATAATAAATATGAAAGGAATTACTTTCAATTGAAATGTTGGGAAATGGTATCTTGGGGGTACGTACCTTCAAGTCTGCAATTTAGTGGTCGTGCCCATTCCACATTAGGCCGTTTATAAAATGAAATAAGGGCCATGTCCTGTTCGGCAGGACTACTTCTTATGTTCATGCTGAGAAGTAATGGACTCTTGTTTTCGTGAATACGAAGAAAGTTATTTGCACAATGAGACATGGCCCTCATAGGGTCACTGATACTTAACCAGTCTAATAAGAGAAAGAGAAAACAAAGAAACCATTAACATGTAGATGCAAAGCAAACCATTAAGCCTTAACTACCTTTAACCATTTATTCATATAAATGAGCAGCTAATATACTCTGGTACTCCATAATGCTGAGTTTTGAAAATGGTGCTGAGAAAATTGATAAAATTGGAGTAACATTTAATTATGTATGCACAACCTGCTGAGCAAGCTTTTTAAGCTGACGGTGTTGTGCATGCTTTGTAACAATATTTACTGCACTGTAACACTACTTTTCTTTAACACCACTGCTACTCATAAGCAACACCTATCATCTGTAAATATGGCAGAGGATCCAGATGGCCCAGGTATTGCTGCTTGCTCCTCCTCACCAACAGTATTTGCTTGTGTCACCTCATTTCCTGTACTACTCATATAACATTTTTGTTACACTTGCATGGAATGTGTCAAACAGAGTAAGAAAACTGTTAGAGAGAAAAACATTAACAGAAAAGGTAAACAGTTACCTTTCCCCACACAAAGAAGCATGCACCTCCACTACGTCAACAGGAAACATTTCTGTGCATAGAGGACATTGCTGCATAGCTGTTACTAACAATAATACAAGTTACAAGCAGCAGTTATTTTCAAACTAATGTTCAAAATTCACAAGATGTTTTTTTTTACATAATAGACTTTAAACAAAGCTTTAAAAAAGTCTTACATGTACTCTGTTCAGGCACACTGAAATCCATATTAACTTCGTTCTCATCACCACTAAGATCGATGACAGCACAAGACTTTGTGTTCTGGCAGCAACTGCAGGGGAATTGCTACGCCACACTTCCAGGCCTGATAGTTTTCAGGCGCCACGCCGGAATTCCGGCGTACCGACATGTCCGCGAGAAAAAAACATATTTTATATTAAAAATATTGACGGAAAAATCCGTCAAATCATAATAATAAACCACACACATGCGCGTGCTGTCTGTTTTGAGGCTGAAATATGATCCTCTCACTGGATCATCAGTGCTGGATGGATGACGGCGGTGTCATTTGATTGACTTGCGGGTCATTCCGCCTTCTGATTTTCGGACTTTACTTAAAAAAGCTACCTCCCTCCAGCCTTAAGTCCAGTTTGTTTTGGTCAGTTAATGTTTTCAACTTGATTGGTCGTGCCGAAGACATTAATGCATAAACATCATACAGGCGGTCCAGGGGTTACGAGGTTCCCGAGTTACGATTTTTCGTGGTTACTACACATCTCCCATTTACTGTTTAAAGCCTCGTTTGGACCCAAGTGGTTCTGCGTCGTAAACGGAACTTGGTGTTTGGTGTGCGCGGCGTCAGGATTAGTTAAACGCAGCTATGGATAAAGGTATTTGCCAAAAGGCTAGCTTTAGGATAGGATAACTGCGTATAGTACGTTATTTACTATGTACGTATGTTCCGATTTACAACGAAAATCGATTTACGACGGATCAACGTCGTAACCCGGGGACCGCCTGTATTTCAGACATCGGAAGAGCTTCAGAGGATAAATTCAGTATTTTATCTTTATTCTGATTAAGTTAAATTTTTATCAGAAATATAAGAAAGTGGTTTTTTTTGAGCCGGTACAGGTGGTCAGACGATCTGGATCATCTTGGCCGCCTTACGGCGTAAGGTGTAATACATGAACAAAAGCACAAAATGTATGTCCTAATAATCCAACACAAAATATTTATTAAATATTTTATATATTAAAACTAACTATAATCATAATACTTGTAATTCTTTTAAACTTTATTTGCATAATTTCTTTGAGTTGTCTGGTATCCTATAATTTACTAACAGTAATGAATAAATAATTAATCATGCCTGTTTTTAACATATTGTGTCTAATTGGGTTAACAATCTTTAGGTTACAGCATTTTCTCAGAATATTAATAGAAATTTGTTTTTTTTATTTCACGATAATGATTACCTGACATATTTATTCTTAATTAATTTAAAGGTTAATTATTAAATATCCTAAATATGGTACAATCCCCCCCCCCCCCCCCCCCCCCCCCCCGCTCATAAAAAGTTCAGGCTCAGGAATTTTTCCCACTATCACCGCTGCACTTCTGACATGTGACTTTTGGCATGCTACTGAATGGTTGATCTGTTGGTTGTAGAGGTTCTGTGCAAGGTTCTTCTTGAATTGGAGCTATGAACAGACATTTATCTCCACGTCTTGCAGCCTTCAAGATTCTGCCTGTATAGCCAGTGTCTTCAGGAGCCACATGAGAGTTTTCGGCATCCCCATCCGCCTATAGAATGTATTGCAAAGCCAAATAAATAAATAAATAAAACAAAAAGATTGCAAACTTTTTATGCTTTAATAAGTAGACATAAGTAAGCAAGTAGACTTCATGACAACTGTATAATAATTATTTTTTTACTTAATTTGCATTAATTTGCATTTACTGATATGCGGTTACATAAATGTTAGAAAATAAAGTTAGGACTAATACATTTTGATTAATTTAAAGACATTGTAAAAAAAAAAGTGTATCATCTTGTAGAATAAAATAAGTCCTGTGCATTGTGTACTTGACAGAAATAGCATAAATACTCATACTCTAATGAATGAGCAACACCAACACATGAACTTAGTGTGACCTACCTGACGATTTATAAAGCAGCCACCCACCAGTAACTGTCCCCAGTTTCGGATATAATAATGTGAGGGCATTACATAGCTGTAAGCAAGAAAAACATACCAGTGCAAAGCCCAAAAAGCTTTTAAATCAAAAATGACATTCATTACCAGTGTTGCGATTTAACCCCGTTAGGTAACGGCGTCATTTTGTCAGTAACGGGATAATATAATTAATTTCTTTTCCTGTCGTTACAACGCCATTGATGTTACTGGTCATTAAAAGCGGTGCGTTACTATATATTGATATACTAACAGTAATGCAAGCGGACCGCTGCCCAGGCTAGTGAGGAGTAACAGATCTCGATAGGTCACAGTTCTCTGTGTAACACCTGTTTAACTTAACAAGTCAGTAAGCGATTGGCTAAGGCAGCCTTATGGTAGCCAATCAGAGCCAGTGTTTTTACACGTGCGCCGAAGCACGCCAGTGAAACGTGACACACGACACAAACGGAGAAGAGGCAGAAATGGCGAGTCAGGAGCAAGCCGAAGAAAAAATAGCATTTTCAAGGTGGCGATATAAACATTATTTAAGAAAATACTTGAAGTTCCTGAATATCTACCAGACTGGGTATTTGATTTATTTAATTAAGAATAGAGGTTTTATTGTTAAGTTTACTTCTGTTGTGAACAAACCAGTTGACTCAGGTTGAGAGAATTTAATTTAATTTGATAGATGTAAATGCACTTTATATAGTGTAACTGTTTACTTTTGCTTTTTTCTTTTTCTTTTTTTTTTTTTTTACAAAGATTTGGGATTTTAAAGGATTTTATCCTGCACTGGTCTCTTGATGTGCAATAAATATCAAAAGTTAAACACCTTTCTGATCTACTCATTTCAACTGACTGTGAAAACTGCTTTTTCAAAAAATCCTTATTAATTGGCATATAACTTAAAAAAAAACTGTAATGCAAATAGTTACTTTCCCTGGTAACAAGTTACTTTTATTATAGAGTAATAAAGTAATACTGAGGTTTGGTGCAGGAAATCACCTTTTTCCTCTGCTCTTCGTAAAAATACCTGGCAATTACCTACATAAAATAATATTAAAACATATAGCTGTTACGATTGCAATGGGCAGGCATGACGCAAGTGCAGGAGGATTGTAATTAGAATGTGAATTTTAATATAACACAAGGGGAAGACTTAGTAACAGGGAAACACCAGAGCCGTCCGGCAGAGTGATCCTGAACTCTTCACTGTTGAAGGTGATCTGCATCTAAGAAAGCAGGAGACACAAAGAGCCTCATCCCTTTATTCTTTAGCACAATGAAATCCATCATATTCATCTTCAGTGATTTAGCTGAAATAAGTACACAACACCTAGCATTTCACTGCCATATTTAGAAAAATAACTCTTGAAGGGTAAATGTGAAGCATTTGTCCCCTTTAAGTGTGATTTTTTTAAATTGTGCAATTTTCATGGTTAAGACCCTGGTGAACAATTTTGGTCTGCATAGAGTAGATTGAAAGTATTTACACAGGATGCACAGTGGCTCAAGTGGGTAATGATCCGCTGACTGGGCAGATGAAGTGCAGTGTGACAGCCCTTCAAACACAACATCAGTGTGGCTGTGTTGCAGATAAGGGCTTGGCCAATATATCTTTGGGCTGATGGAATTGGCCGGTATTAAAGTTCAACAGATTTATCGTATCGGTGGTACTGCTGACAATAAGCCCATGATGGCTATTTAAACATTATATAGTAAATCACACTGAGGAATACGGATTTTAAACAAATGTGCTTTTAAGAAACAACCAAATATTTGGATGCATAAAGAAAGTGAAAAACTAATAACAGTCAACAGAGAATTTTAAAACGGTACTTGGTTCGAACCAGTGATGCCTCATTGTGGTGTGTGGGCTCTACCTGAAACTCCTCGCACTGGTTAAAGGGGAAGCCTCCCTCTCGGTGTTCTTGGCACCAGTTACCCCCCTGGTACGAGTTGCACACCACAGCCCGCTGGTCGCCAGGCACGTGCAGAGGGGGGGGCGGAGGGTGCTGGAGCACCTGCCCCTTTGGCCCTTTCTGCCCAAAGTGCCCTTTTGTCAATTTTTGTATGTGTGAAAGTCTGTCTGTGTGGCATAATAATAATAATAATAATAATAATAATAATAATAATAATAATAATCACCATTCACATGTGAATCACGTTGATTCACATTGACCCTTACGTGCCCTCCTGACTTTACGTGACGTCAGCACGTGACCTAGGCGCTACTAAGCTGCTAACTCTAGATACGGAGAGAGAACAGCTAACGGTCCGGTAGGTAGGTTTTGCCGTGGTATTTGTTTGTGCACGCCACATTGTTTTCTTGCAAGATAACTGACAAAGTTAGTGAAGTTAGCAGCATTCTGTGTGTGTGAGACTCTACACACACTCTCACGAGTTACAGTGTGCCTGTCACTGTGTGTGTATATGTATGTTGCCAGGTTTGCGGTTTTACCACCAAATTGGGCTTGTTTGAAAAGTCAGTCGCGGGTGAAAATTCAGAAATGGCGGGGTGCGTTTTATTACCGGACTACTTTAAAAATTACCACGACCGCCAAAAAACAAAAAAAGTGTCTGTTGTCTGCTGAGAGAGAGAGAGAGAGAGAGAGAGACACACACACACACACACACAGTTGCAGTGTTTTTCCTACATGTATATTTCTAAAGGCAATGAGGCATATGCTATTTGACTAAAACTCTGCCATGTACATGCCTATTTACATAATTTTGGACTATATTAGTATAAATACAACAATAATAATAATTAATTTGAAGAATTTAAATTGTGATTGTGACCTCTCATTAAACAAATCAGAATGTGTTTTAACACTTGTGTACAGACAAATTAAATATGCATGAATATAAAATATGTGACATTTATAACCTTGCTGTCTTGCACAAAGTGGATAAAGCACAAATACATTTAAATACATGATTTCTACATAATTTAATTATTTTTTTACTTTATCAGCACTACGAATAATAAAGGGCAGATTGTGAATCAGCACCATGGAGCAAATTCATAGCTATACAGTAGGCCTATATGTCTGGAAAAAGTATGAAATGTCACTGTGTGTGTGGGTTTTGTGTATCAGATTACAGTTTATCAATCATATTTCATTCTGCAGAGATGCCTCGTAAGGAGAGGACGTTAAAATATAAACAAAAGGAGCTGCGTGAGGCTGCGAAAGGCACTGGATCACTCGCCAGCTGGATGACAAAGAGCACAAAAGGTTAGAATAACATGTACCTGCTATTTATACTGTAGAGGTTTTCAGTTAAAACAATAACAAGCACAATTTCAATGTTGTCGTTCTGTTACATTATGGTGGGTTTATTATTAATCAGGTGTAAGAGATATTAAGTCAATTAATCCAAGAGCAAATTATGCCTTGTTTCCAGATGGACAGGGAGTGAGTGATGATAGGTCAGATAAGGAGATGAAAGGAGAGAAAGATGAAGATATTGTGCCACAAAGAAATGAGAGTTTGCTGGAAACAGAAGGCCAGGATGAGACAGAGGCAGGAAAGATGTCAGAGATTGTTGAGAAGCCCACAGAGAATGTTGAGGTTGAGAAAGCAGCTAGCCAGGAGATAGAGTTTGGAGTGAGAGAGGCAGAGACAGAATTACAGGCGATACAAAAGGTTGGGGTAGAGGGTGCATCAAGCCCGGTGGAGACAGAAGCCAGAGGAAGGCAAATATTCTCAGACCTGCTTGGACTTACCCACCCAAATGATCCTGCCCATGTCCTGCATTTACACATTAAATATGATGAGGCCTTCATACAGTTCTGTGAGAGTATTGGACCCTGTCAACCAGCGCTCTGCTCATTTCCTAAGAATGATGAGGGGAGGTCATTTCAAAAGAAATGGTATGAGAACAACCCATGGCTAGAATACTCCCCAAGTCTTGACACCATGTTTTGTTTCAGCTGCCGTCTTTTTTTGAATATTGAAAAATACACAAGCCGCAAAACCTGGAAAACAGAAGGAGTTAATCGGTGGAGAAAGGCTCTAGAGAGGATTAAGGAACATAGTGCCTCAGAATATCACATGTGCAGTATGGTGAGGTGGAACACCTTCAAAAAGAAATCATTGGAGGCAGCTTTCAAAATGGGTGACAGTGTGTTACAAGCTGCAAAAGAAATGGAAAGAGAAAAAAACAGAGAAATTCTGTCCCGCTTACTAGCTATCAGTCTTTACCTGGCAAGACAGGGTATGCCTTTTAGAGGAGACGATGAAACCCTGTCAAGCCAAAATCGAGGTAATTTTCTACAGTTGGTGGAGCTGTTTAGCAAATATGACAGTGTAATTAAATTACACCTGGATGCCATAAAAGAGAAGCAGGGACCTGGTAAACGACCTCTTGTCTCACTCCTCTCCAACAGAAGTCAGAATGATATGATAAAAGCTTTGGCCATAACATTGAAACGAGTAATCCAAAAAGAAATCCAAGAGAGCAAAACCTTTTCAATTCTCATGGATGAAACCACAGATGCTGCACACACTGAACAGGTTTCTTTTGTTCTCAGGTATGTGCATAATATGCAAATCAAGGAGCGCTTTCTTCAGGTCTGTAATGTGCATGCCACAAGTGGAGATGTTCTTGAAAAGGTAGTGATAGCTGTACTGGAAGAAAATGATCTAAAGTTGGATAACATCCGGGGTCAAGGATATGATGGCGCTGCAAACATGAGTGGATGCTTTAGGGGTCTTCAGTCAAGAATCCTTAAAAGAAATCAGAAAGCCTTGTATGTACACTGTCAGGCACATTGCCTTAATCTGGTGTTAGTTGAAAGTGCAAAGTCGAACATTTGTTTTGTCACCTTTTTCAACTTAGTTGAAAAACTTTATGCTTTTGTGGCCAACTCATCCAAACGACACTCTGCATTTATTGAAATGCAGAAGACAATGTACCCTGATCAGCGTCCACTGGAGCTGCAGAAGCTGTCAGACACACGGTGGGCCTGCAGAGAATCTGCCCTTCGCACTCTGAGGAAGGTCCTCCCAGTTGTCATGCAGTTTCTTGAGGAAATGACACAGCAAGATCCCCCAGACTCTTCAGCAGGTGATGCAATGATCCTTTGAATTCTTCCTGTGTCTGGAGATCACCTGTCCAATCTTCCAGATGACTGCAATGGCTTCTGATGCATTGCAGCAGAAAGACATAGACCTGGCTGCAGCATACAAAATTGTTGATGGAGTTATTCAGAAGCTGGCCCACAGCAGAACAGAGGAAGAGTTCGAGAACATGTATAGACAGGCTACAGAGAAGGCTGCATCAGTGGGCCTCGACCCCCCAGGTGAGATTCCTGGTCAAGCTAGGAAGAGGAAAATGCCAGCAAAGTTCAAGGTCATTGCCACAACAGCTACTGCTGACCACACTTTCCCTACTTTGCAAGACTACTACCGCATTAAAGTGTTTTATGTTTTTGTGGACACCATGACAAAAGAGCTTCAGAGACGCTTCAAAGGAGAAGATAACTCCACATGGGAAATTTTGAAAGCCCTCCACTGCCTGACAGTCCCAGAGAACTGGAAAACAACAAAAATTCCAATAGAAGCACTGCAAGCTGTGAAGAAACTCTGCCAGTTCTATGACATTGAAGAAGAAGACAAATTGCAGACAGAACTAAAGGTCTTCCATGCTTCATATGTATGCCCCTCACCAATCAGTGTGGCATCTATTCTTTCAGTGGTCAAAGAAAACAATGCACATCTGGTTTTCCCTAACTTGACTGAGCTGCTGAAGATATACGGCACACTTCCCGTGTCTACTGCAACAGTGGAACGATCTTTTTCAAAGCTGAAGCTGGTGAAAACAAAACTTCGCACCCTTTGCACAGAGGAGAGGTTGTCAGAGCTTCTTTTACTGGCAATTGAAAAGGATATTCCAATCAACTACAGTGAAGTCATTGACATATTTCGGAGCATGGGCAACAGGAAGTTGCTGTTATAACTGAAACAAAAAAATACTACTTTGTTACATTCACAGAGAGACAGACAGACACGCATGCACACACACACACACACACACACACACACACACCCTTCCTCTATTCTCTTTCTCCCATTAAAAATGTTAAGTTTATACATGAGTTTATGAGTATCAATTAATAAAAACAGGATGGAACATTACATGTTGAAGTCATGTTTGTGTCAAAACAAATGGTTGCATTTGTTTTTTAGAAACCAAAACTACAGCTGTGAAATTAAAATAAAGAGGTGTAAGAATTGTTCCATTTTTGTCCAAGGACTCCAGGAAGAGAAGCCACAGTTAAACAGTCCAGTGTCTAATGGGGATCTGAATTCAACTTAATACATTATCTTTCTATGTCCTAAATTAATGCAGAGCTTGAATTATAGCTTAGTGGATATAGGCTGTACCTCCACCCCTCTTTTATTCTTGTCCTCCCATTAATGTTCCCCTTTCTTTTTACGAATGTGCAACTTGATCTGTTTAGTTCAGTCAGCCTGCTGTATCCTTTCTCAGCACAGAATCTCCTACAAACAATCAGCCGTATGGCAGGTCACAGTGCGCCATGTTTAATCTTAGTTATCTTTGCATCTTATCATGATCACATAACACTTATTTTAATCAGCCACTATCTCTCCCATGCTCTTTTTAGTCACTTCAATATCAGAACAATACAGCGTCTCCACCAACCCCCTCAACAGTAGCTGTTCAATGTACTCAATCAGGTAAATATAGACTATAGATATAGACTACTTTTGCCCTCTATCAAAGATATGAGATGTGGACAATAATATGGTATGTTGTGATTCCATATTATATTATTTATGAATAAGGGTTGCTACAAATCAAACTGTTATATTTCAAGGTATGTTTCTGTATGGTGTTTCAAATTTGTGCTCCATGTGCCCCCTTTTCACTTTGAGCACCTGCCCCTCCAAAGGTCTCTGCACGGCCCTACTGGTCGCCATGGGCATCGAATCGAGGGTTGATGTGCAGGGCGAGTTCCTCCCTGCTGTTCCCGATGTTAATTGCGAAACTGTCAACACCCAAACCAATGCAGAGCAGTTACAGTACTGTTGGCCTGCACGACATTTCCTTATTTCATTTCAGTACTGAGATGCTGTCATGCTGCAACACTCACTTGATCGAACCGGCAATGGGGACTCCAGTAATGGTCAAGGTCTGACCTGCTTTAAACGACATGTTCTGCACGACCACGCCTTGTCAAAGAAGACAAAGATGCCGTGGAACGTACAGTGCCTTGCGAAAGTATTCACCCCCCTTTACATTTTTCACATTTTGTTACCTCACAACCTGGAATTCAAAGGGAATATTTGAGGGTCTGCATCATTTAATTTACAGACCATGTCTACAACTTTCAACATTTAACATTTTTTTTATTGTGAAGCAAACAACAAATAGGACAAAATAACTGAAAACATCAGTGTGCATAACTATTCACCCCCGTAAGTCAGTACTTTGTAGAGCCACCTTTTGCAGCAATTACAGCTGCAAGTCACTTTGGATAAGTTTCTATGAGCTTGCCACTGGAATTTCTGCCCATTCCTTATGGCAAAACTGCTCCAGCTCCTTCAAGTCAGATGGTTTCTGTTGGTGAACAGCAATCTTCAAGTCTAACCACAGATTCTCAATTGGATTAAGGTCTGGGCTTTGACTAGGCCAATCCAATATGTTTACACGTTTCCTCCTAAATGTATTACTAAGTTTATTTTATTATGTTTTATTTTTTGTAAGTGTGGTGGAAAATCAAAAATTTTCCTTGATGCTTTGCTTTATTTAGTATATGTTAATCACAATAGTCACATGATAAATGTATACGTATATGTATAGGTATCTCTTTACCTATATATGTGTGTTAAATCATGTAAGTAGGACACTGAAGCCATTCAGTGCCTGTTATGGCTCAGTAGGCCTTAGAATTGTACTGGCTTTCCTCTACCACATCATCAGCCCATCCTGACGTGCCTCAGTGTCTAGGGTGACCTCGCTCTTATCCATACTGGAGACATCAGCTGGTCTCTTAGTCTCTAACATGGAAGTTGCCACGTCGGCTCTCAGACCATCACAAGACCGTCAAGTGTGGATGGGGAATGAGGGGAGGGGCCAATATGTCCAAACAGAAAAAGGAGTGGGAGGCCCCCCATAATCTTAAACCACAAACACCCAAACGTACAGAAATTACAGGGGTGCTCTGCAATAATTTTATGACCTTTTTAACAATAAAAATTTACTCTATTCTTAGAGCCCTTCCTTCACTGCCTGTTCACAGATTTAGGTTTCCCTTAAATGTTTTCCAGATGCCTCATAGTAAGTGACTGAAGATATCATCAGCAGGATGAAAGCCTCCACCTGTGTCTTAGACCCTTTTCCTACAGCTCTAGTGAAAACAAACATGTCTGCCATAAGTCCCTTGATAACCTCTGTAATAAACTACTCTTTGCAGGCTGGCCATCTTCCATTTGCTTTAAAAACAGCCGTAATCAGGCCACTACTTAAAAAACCCAGGACAACCTTAACAATAATAACCTCATAGCACAGAATCGGCATTGGTTAGAGTCAGAAATGACCTACTGATGGCTGCTGATGCTGACTCACTTTCACTTTCACTTTCCCATAGTGAGCCATAGGATACTCCTCAATCGGACTCCTGGTTTCAGTCATATCTCACAGACAGAACACAGTGCGTTTCCATTGGAAACATAACGTCCCAGGCACATGGTATGACCTACGGAGTCCTCCAGGGGTCAGTTCTTGGATCCATTCTCTTCACTATATACTTGCTCCCCCTTGATGATGTCATCGGTTGCTATGGCATTTCATTTCATTGTTATGCAGATGACATACAACTCTACACAAAAGTTGACACAAAATTCTATGCAGCTTTCCCATCAACTGGGGAGTTAAATGGAGAAGAATTCACCAGCATCCCTGGGTCTCCTCTGATCAGCTCTACCATGCTCTACCACACTGGATGATGAGGGTCTTAATAATTAGTGGTTCAGATGAATCTGGTGTGTCGTGACAGAAACAACTTTATATCTCTAATTAATTTTCTTGCTTTGTGGAAGTGCAAATTCATCCTGACATAATGTGATATAATCAATTTCCCTCACTCACATCTAGACTTTATTATAAATGTTTCTGGATACCCCTCCTGAATATTGAGTCTAGTTAAAAGTGCATAGCCATAGACATCGATGGACTTCATACTGGAGTCATACTGAAGAGCTCAGGAAATTTACAGTAGTCACTGTCATAGGATGAAGACTTTGGTACAGTGTCAGCCCTGATACAGTGAGTTTCAGACCAGCTAGATCTGTTCTGCTCAGTGATGGCTGGTGCTCTGTCCTGATTTTAACCTCCCCTGTCCATGAACCTGGTGTAGTCTTCCACAGGGCTGTGTTCTCTGGTAGAGAGTTTGTGTACTAATTGGTTGCTACTTCTCATTACTGTGTTTGCTGATTTCTGTCTGTTACACATCCCTGGGTTTGAGAAAAACACTATATAAATGTCCCTAATGGTTATAATAATATCTGGATACGGTTCAGTCTCCTCATCAGGGTTTCATAACACTTGTACTGTGGTATCATTGACACCCACAGTGACCTCATTTCCTGTGGTTGTGTTGAATGAGAACCTACAGACACCTAAACATCACAGATATGTGGAGTTTTAGAGAGGCATTTCCATTTGGTTTAGTTACTGAGGCTCATGTTAGCATTTTTAAAGATTTATTAACATAACAGTCCGCTCTGTATTAAAATTCTATAATAATTCCACAAAACAACATTCAGTCTGAACACTCATGTTTTTTAATGTGTATCGACAAATTGCACCCTGTTTAAAGAGTAGAGTATTTCTTTATAACATTTCCACTAGATGGCACTGTTGTCTTTGTTTAGCACAAGGAGACAAGGATTAGTCAGCACCAGTGTATGTTCCCCTACCTCAAGTACTCCTCTGTGCTCCATCACTCGCTGAGCTCCATCACTCGCTGTGCTCCAATTCTGTTTCAGTATTAGCTGCTACTCTTTGCTCCACTGAACACATTAACATTATTAATGGAAACGATTATACGCCTTAAATCTCAGTCATCCTGTGGGGGATTCTGGATCTGGGATCTAAACGAATCTTCACACACATGCTAATTCAATGATGAGTCACAGATGGATCCTGTTGAGTAGTATGAGTCAATGTTGCTATGCCTGCTTAGAATAGAATGCTTACTTCCTCCACATTTAAGATCAGCTGACTCTGTGGATACATTTAAAAAACAGCTAAAGACTTTCCTTTTTACGCAGGCGTTTAGTTAGTGGTGGAGGTTGCAGCCGTTGACCTTGTGCACTGTATTTTATTTCTGTTTTATAGTGTGTGTTTTTGATTTATTTAATTTTATTTTCCGTTGTAAAGCACTTTGTGGCTTGTGCCTGTGAAAAGTGCTATATAAATGAATTTTACTTACTTACTTGGTCATTACCCTGTGTGTTTATACTTGTTCTGTACAACATCATGCAGACTTTTTTGATTACTTTAAATACAGAAGCCACATTAATAAATAGTAGGCTGCACAGCTGAAATTTAATTCCCTTGTAATTAAGTACACAAGTGAACAGGTATGCAGGAAGACAGGTACAAAGATCAACAGGTACACCGGTCAACCGTGATGTAAATGTCTGTCACCTCTGAAGCTTGAACTAAAAGAGTCACTTTCTGTAGACAGTGTGCAGAATAAGTTATTTATATGGTGTGATGCACATTTCCAGATGTGGTTAATCTCTGCATTATTCTCTGGGCTCAGATGTGCTTACACTGGTTGATTGTGGGATTGAAGTTCTCATAGACGGACTCTGGTTGTTTATTTTCTGTTTGTTGTGAAACAGACAAAGTTGAAACATTTACATACTCTTCAATTGTCTGAAAGGAAGAAAAAAAAGTTTAATTAAAAAGATTTAGATATGTTAGTCCAGTGAATGACTGGACCAAGTCATGTGATCATATTTTGTCATGTGACTAAGTACCCACCTCTCTAGAGTGTGTCATTGTCTCTGTGCCTGAAGAGAGGGGAGAGCAACAGAGAACAAGTAGATATAGTGTAGTTGTAATGTTGAGAGAGTATTAACACACTGAGTATTAGCACCCTGAGTATTAACACAGGTAGGTGGTCTATATTTGTAGTGGATACTATAAGCATTAATTAAAGGATGTGCATATTTTACTGCTAATCAAATAAACAATGCTCTTCAAGATGCATATATGTGCAAGATGAACACAAACAACTCTTCAGCACAACCATGATAAGAGTTCACAAAGAGATATAAACCACTGATGAGCTTCATGAACTGAAAGGTCAGGCCACATGTTACAAGGCATGATAACATTTGTACAGTTCTAGAACATTCTAGAACATTGAATTCCATAAAGCATTTTAACTGCTCCCCACAGCCAGTAACTGTTTGTGTGTGACTGAGTGTAACTGAGCATATTTGTTTGCATTATGAAGTGTGTGTTACCTTTTCTCTTCAATTTGCAGTAGACCGCAGTAATAACAGCAGTAGTAACCAGTACTAAACTGGCAGCAATAGAGGAGTACAACACCATTCCAGGAAATGCTGTAGCTATAACGAATCACACACACACACACACACACACACACACACACACACACACACACACACACACACACAACTGTAAAAATAATGTGATAATGATGAAACCTAATAATGTTGGTGTTACACTGTGGTGTGTGTAAGGAAAGAGGGATTTCACCTGGTGGAGACAACTTGACCAAAATTTAGAGATGCGTAAATGTAATGACCTCTGTGAAGCTGCATTTATAGTATTAGATTTACAGTAAAACTCAATTTCATTGCCTGCAATTGTACTGTGAAGTGACAAACTCTAATCTGTCTCTTTTATAATAGATTATTATTTGCAAAACTTTATAAACAGAATATTTAGGTTCTGTAACCGGCTCCTCCTCAGACACTAAGTTTACACTGAACATTGACTGCCATGTGTCATAGTTAACCCCGCCCCCACCTGTCAATCATGGATGTTTTGTTTATTTAGCCATGTCATTCGTAGTCCCTCCTCATGGTCTATAATCCTGGCCCCCTTGTCATTGGTTTTAGGTGTTTCTTGTTCTGTCTGGTGTATTTAAACCCCGTGTTGTGTCTAGTCTGTGATGATCATTGTTTTCTATTGACCCCCCCCCCCCCCTCCCCCTTTAGTGTTGTGCATTGTTATATGTAGTCAGTGTCTTGTTATGGATTGTGCTTTTGTGTCTAAGTAATGTCTAATTGTCTTGGCTATGTTTCATATTTGGACTTCCTCTCTGATTTGATCTCTGCTTATTGATGATGACTGTTTGGTCGTTGGCCTGTGTGTTTATATCCCTGTGTCTGACTGTTTGGTCATTAGCCTGTGTGTTTTATATCCCTGTGTCTGACTGTTTGGTGGTTAACCTGTGTGTTTCTATCCCTGTGTCTGACTGTGTCTGACTGTCTGGTCTGTGTATCTCTTGTGTCTGTTTGTGCAGATTTGCTAGTTTGTCACTGATCCCATTTTGTAGTGACTTGGACATTTTCAACATTTTATTAGATGCAGCACAATATAACTAAAAAAAAAGATGCCTCAATTGTCAAATTTGATCAAGCCAGTCCAAAGATATTCACATTTAAATAGGCCCTGTTTTTTTTTTGCAATTAACCTAAAACGAAAAGAAATCTTGTGATCAAGAAATGCGCGCTAATTTTATCATGTGGCTAGTTCGTGCCCGCCGTTATCACGGTTCATCGGACCAACACGTTGTCTTGGGACCCTTAAAAAACTACCTTAAACTGTACAGACTGGGATAAAACTTAAGGAAACAATAAAGAAGAATATAATGTAACGGTCCACTTATCTATTAATATCTTTTGAACAGTCCCACGATGTTTTTGAACGGTCCAAACGTGAAGTTAAATTTCAAGCAGGCTCAAAAAGAAACAGAATCGCAAAATGCGAATTCTTCTAACGGGATGAGAGAAAGCGGATATTCAATTATGTCGTATTACCAAAACTCTGGGAAGAACCTCCTACAAACTGATGAAAACAGCGATTTATTTACAGCGCGCTTGCGATCACTGATTTCGCTTAGACAGTGCGACCGGAGAAAAATGGCCGCGGCTCAATCATTATCATGCACTGTAAAAAATCTTTGTTTGCATATGTTCTGTGAATATAAAAATTTATGTGGGCAAAGCATGAAACATAAAAATAATTACTCCAAAAACAAAAAACGAGTTGTGCCATCAGCTGCTGCATTTTTACCATTCAACTTAATATTTTGTGTTCAGTGAATGAGCATTATGGTTCTCAGTCAACATGTCAAGTCCAAATTAAAAATCTGTGTTGGGCGAGCAATAGTGGTAGTGGTGAAACTAATGCGCATGCTCAAGAGAGACGATTTTCTTGGCGCCTTCTGCACCAAAACTAAAATGAAGACCCATCGTTTCACCATTTATCTAGAGGACTTCAAACGTGTGAAGTTAATGTGGATCTTTACTAAGCTAACACAGCTAACTTGGTGGTGTTTGTTGAGTTTGAATTTTGAACTAGGTCGTATTTTAACATATTTTCCAAACGTATAGTTATCAAAACTAGAGCTAAGCCAACAAGTTGTTTTTCAGTGTTTAACTTTGCTATGAGTTTAGTAATGTTAGTGTTAATACTGTTGTGGTTGGCAAGAACAAGCTACCGATTAACGGTTAATTAACCGTCACGCGTTAACTGTCCATTTGGAATTTAACTAACCTCACGTCGGCAAACTGTTAGCATGTGGACTAACGTTAGCTACCTAGCTAGCTAGAACTGCGTAGTAATTAAGCATTTGCTGAAGCCCAATCGATTTCTAATTAAGTACTTTTTTAGATACTTTTTCCAACCACATACAGCTCCGCGGTCAGTTCTCCCGTTTCCCTGGATGTGTGCTGTATGCGTGTTAGTGTCCCCCCTCCCTTAGAACCAGTGTGTTTTTGCCGTTAGCGTATTGCTAATAAATTAGCATTGAGCTAACGTTGGTGTCATGGCTCATTCTTGTCCTCCTGACTCGACGACGTTTCATTTTTTATTACATTTATAAAGCAGCTGTAACGTTGGGTGCAGGAGGCAGACACCACGACGATTACGGTGCACAATCAACATTTATTGGACACAACACGAAATAGCTTGGTGCGGAGCGCAAGTAGCACACAAACACTCACGCTGACACGTAGCTTTAGACATAGACGAGCACAAGACACTGCGCGAACGCACATTAAATTGGTGAATAACACAAACCCTCGTGATCTCGAGACAAGGCACAGGTGCGACTACGAACACGCTCACGAACAACCCACACCCACGGAAGTACATACATGGGCATAACGACACGCAGACGACATAGTGGCACGCCCACAGGGAAGGGTCCGGAGCTGTGACCGTGACAGAACCCTCCACCAGGGGCTCGCTACTCCCGGAGCTTCCCGCGTAGCTGGAAAAGCCCCGAACCAATACCAACGGGCAGGTCCGGAGCCGCCGGGTTCACGAGCCTCCGAGAGCCGTCTCCCCCGATGGTGGGAACCGCCGCGAACAGCTCTAGAACACCCTCCCTGGGAAGACAGGGGAGAATACGTTAAACAATGGCACAGTCACAAACATGCACACAGGGACGCTGAACACAAAGGGCACAAACGGGAACAGTGGATTAGGGAGAAACACTGGGACTGACAAAAACACAGGTACACAAACATTCATCATCGGAGCCAAGCTCCCCGCCTTAGGCAAAGCCTGCAGCGAAGAGAAAGCTCCGGGGACTGGGGGTGCTGCAGAAGGCGGTACACCTCTCGCCTGTTCCGCCCGTTCACCGCCAGGTGCCGCACGGCTAGCGGATGCGCTGGGTGCAGCGCGACTGGCCGACCGCTTGGGGGACGCACTTCTGGTGGACGCGCGAGGTGCAGCGCGACTACTCGCCCGCTTAGGGGCAGCACGTCTGGCGGACGCGCGAGGTGCAGCGCGACTGGTCGCCCGCTTGGTGGCAGCACTATCGGTGGGCGCGCGAGGTGCAGTTCGACCTGTTTCCCGCTTGGAGGCGGTGCGACCAGCGTGTCTCGCGGCAACTGTCCTCCCTGGTCCGCGGCTACCTCCTCCGGGAGTGCCGTAGGGGCTTGCCGCCCTATAAGCCTGCTGGCGCTCCTCCACCCTCTCTGGGAACCTCCCGTAGGAAGCCCCTCCTCTGCCAGGCCAGCCTCCCCTGGTTCCGGTATCGGGGGTGGTGTCCATCGCCGGCATCACCTCCTCGGCCACGCTCCAGTCCATGGACCGTGCGGGGGTCTCACATCGGGAGTGGTCCATGGGCTCCTCCCCACAGGACTCCCCACTCTCCAACCTGGGCGGACTGTCCGGTCCGCTCCCTCCCCCTTTGTAGACTGTCGGGAGCGAACACACTGACGGAAGGCTCTCTCCCTCACTCTCGTCCTCGCTCACAAAGGACGATGAACCAACGGACGGAGGTGGGCTGGCGCTCCCTCTCTCCCCGTAGCACACCGTTGTCTCGGAGTGCAGAGACGGAGGGGGACTAACGTTCTCCCCCTCTCCGTAGTACACCGTCGAGTCGGAGCACACAGATGGGGGAGGACTGACGTTACCCTCCGCCTTCTCGGGGTGCTCGTAGGCATCGGAGCAGACCGATGGCGTGGGGCTGGTTTCCCTCTCCTCGTCCGACGTCAGGGGAGCCGCTGACGTGGGGGAAGGGCAGCTGGCCTCACCCTCACTCTCCTCTCCGGAGTCCTCACTCCCGAACTCATCCTCGGGGGGAGTGAGGGCAAAGGCACCTACCCCCACCATGAACGGTTCACTGGACTCCTCCTCTGGGAAGTCCAGGGGCGGTGCTCTCCTGTCCTCCGATCCGCTGCTGCCCACCGCTCTGGGTGGCCGCCCTAGGGACGCGGGAGGGTGCAACTCTCTCCATATGCGGACCGCGGATTGGCGGATACCGTCTGCCATCTCTTCGTCCTCCATCTCTCGAGCCGCGCACAGCAAGTACGCACACATGGGGTGCTGCTGCATGGTCTGCTCGGTGACAGGGGATTCGCGGCGCCGAACCGGGGAAGAGCCGTGGTGACGTCGGCTTCTCCTCTTCCCCTTTGGGGCACGGGTGGCGTATCCTGGCATACTTCTTATTCGGCTCGTCTTTCTGTAACGTTGGGTGCAGGAGGCAGACACCACGACGATTACGGTGCACAATCAACATTTATTGGACACAACACGAAATAGCTTGGTGCGGAGCGCAAGTAGCACACAAACACTCACGCTGACACGTAGCTTTAGACATAGACGAGCACAAGACACTGCGCAAACGCACATTAAATAGGTGAATAACACAAACCCTCATGATCTCGAGACAAGGCACAGGTGCGACTACGAACACGCTCACGAACAACCCACACCCACGGAAGTACATACATGGGCATAACGACACGCAGACGACATAGTGGCACGCCCACAGGGAAGGGTCCGGAGCTGTGACCGTGACAGCAGCTCTCATATGCCTGTTTGTTAATATTTTATGTTTACTTTTTGACATGCAAATAAAATGCACAATTACTTAATTATATTCTGTATATTTTGAATTTACTTCATAAAGCATAAAATGTATAGTTCAGACAACTTGGATACTAATGAATAATTACCTGAACTAAACAATTGTGGCTGGAACAACATAAAACATTTGGTTGGACTCACTAGGTGTATTTGGTTAATATATAACATTTTGTTGGCTCAACTTATTTTCTTTAATTAGACTGAATTCTGTAGTTGTCAGCAGAACTTAAAATTTGCCATTTGCAGAGCTTAAATTAGACCAACTAAACAAATTAGGTGCAACGGGTCACTAAGATTTTTTTAGTTGGTGAGAGAAATTTTTTTTACAGTGTGCGGGGATATCCAAGTCCCTACATTTCGTTGTTTCTGTTCTGGTTTTCTTCTTGATTCATATTGAGAAATGCACCACTTCAGGGTGGCATTGCAGGCAGACTTAGTTTAGACCTTTTTCACTCTGAATAGCTAATAACAGAATAAATTACTGATATTGTAACGTCCGGAGTAGCACGCTTTGGGGGGGGGCTTATGTAACGTCTGACTTATGTAACGTCTGACTCGGCCCTCCTCCCGTGTCGTGCTGTCATTTACTTTGCTTGTTTTTGTTTAATTGTCCATCCATTGTCGCACCATCCGCATTGGTGCAGTTAGACTGAGAGCTGTTACCAACAATAAATCAACCTCTCTCCAGCAATTGTGTCCATCTCCTAATCCGAAATCGTTACAGATATATAATAAATTATATTATTTTTGTGCCATAGTGCCATAGTTTGTCAGTTGTGATTTTTTACACCGCAATCGAAATTTGTCCTCTGCTTCTTACCCATCTGTGCAGTTAACACACACACACACACACACACACACACACACACACACACACACACACACACACCAGTGATTACTAGGGGGCTGTGGTGCACACATGTCCAGAGCGGTTGGCAGCCCTAGCCCTGGCCTCAGGTCTGGGAATCGAACCCACGAAACCTCCGGTCACAAGACCAGTTCCCTACCACCAGGCCATGACTGCCCATATAAGGACTGATTACAATAAATGACTTCTAAATGGAAATTAAATAAATAGCATGCACTTCTATTATGATGAGCAAACTCACCCCGACTTCATCAAAGCAGACTCTATTCAATGTACTAAAAGGTAATGAACTATCAAAGTTTAAATAATCTGTGTTGCTGTTGGGTCTCCTGTTAAAACCTATGCCCACTGAAAGCCACATAAAAGATATTCAAGAAAAAAAAAACACACTGACAGCAAAGATATACTCACCAGTCACGCTTAGGTAGATCTGTGTCATATAAACCATGTATCCATGATCAGATTCCAAGTCTGATTCAGCTCCACACCAGTATGTACCAGAGTCCTGCTCTGTCACATCTCTAATGGTCACAGTCAGGATCTGATTTGTTCTGTCATCATATAGAGAAATGTATCGCTCATTTATCCATCTTCCACTCTCTTTAACTGCTGCTCTATAAGCACAAATACCAGTGTCCACTCTTTTGCAGAGAAACTTGGGGTCACTCCTGTGGGATTCTGGGTAGCTGCAACTGATGTCCACACTTCCTCCTATATAGCCAGTCTCACTGATGAACCTCCCATAATAAGATTCTGTCAATCAAAACAATCATCATCATATATAAATAATCGTCAGGATTAGACATACTAATCTTTATGCTGGCAACAGGAAGGAATTTTGTTTCATAGTCATTCAGCCAACTTCACTGAACCAATCATTTCAGTTCTACTTGTGTACAAATGTCTCATCACCTTCTGTTACATTCACCTTCACTCCAGTGTAGGTGTGTAGATGATCAGACACAGCAACACCACACTGGTATGTTCCAGTGTAATATACACTCAGTTCTCTGATAAACACACTACTACTCTTCTGTTGTCATGAACTGAGAATCTGAGCTGATGACTCCAGTCAATGTTCGGGGTTTGTTATTTGATCTAAAAACACCACTGATCCTTTGCAATCTTACAGAAATATTTCAGTTTGGTTTTGTATTCATCCTCATATTTGTACTTGATGTTGACTCCTCCCCCTGCATATGCAGTCAATTATCTAGAGACCACGCCCCCCACTAAAAGCATGTTGACATCACACTGTTATAAAGAGTCTTGTATGAGAGCTTGTACTGTCACCCTCCCTGTAGTGGTAATACATGATGCTGGAAAGGGTAGTCTGATGAACAGGAGCAGTAGAGGAGAACACTCACCTGCCTTTACCTTCACTTTCACTGTTGTGTATGTGTCTGTCTGTAGATATTTATCCACTCCACACTGGTAGGTTCCAGTATCCTCCACAGTGAGGTTTCTCATCAACACCCAGAAGACTTTAGCACTGGTGTTATCATACAGAGAGAATCTGCCTTCATGCACCCATGTGTGTTTAACTCCTGTTTTAATTTGATCATCACATGATGTACCTTTACCCTTGCAGAAATATTTATTGTTTGTTTCATATCCTTCATGATATTTGCATTTGATCTTGACTCCTCCTCCTGAATATGCTGTCACCTCATTGGTGGACACTCCTGTCACAGAAACATCCGAGTGAGGTCATAATATGTTTGAGAAAGCTCAGTGGTGACTTTTGTAATCATAACTAGAACACTGCTGTGCAGGCGAATTCAGACTGTAACAACGTTCCTGTGCAAATAACACTCAGAAAGTAACTTCCTCTTATTGACCGTGTTGATGATGTAGAAGTGCTTTTCATTACCTGAGATCAGGTAGAGGGTGAAGATGATGAAGACCTTCATTCTGAGTTCAGGAGTTCAGATATCCAGACCAACTCCACTCCACTGTAAACATATGCTGTACCTCACACCACAGCTCTGTCTCTGTCTGGGCTGTTTCCTCATCTGATTATTAAAGCGCAAGTGACAATGGACTTCCCTCTTTCAAGAGTGAGAGAGAGACACCATGACAAATCAGTGGTATCCATTCCAGGAAGTGACATATAAAATGTTTATTAAAGCTTTGTAGGAAATATTTTCAAATATAGAGAAATTGTGTCCCATGTAACAAATTAACAGATTTTACATAAAGATGCATCACATAATGAATTTAGGGTTAGGTAAAAACTAGCCCATGAAACAATGACCACTTCCTTTTTTGACCTATTGAGAGAAAAAGAGAGAGAGAGAGATTGATAGATTGATTCACCACATGGCACAGTTGCAGGGTTGCCAACTCTCACGCATTGAGCGTGAGACACACGCATTTGACCATGTTCACACGCTCTGACGCCACACTTCCGATATCTCACGCCGAAAAAAAATCCAGTTTATTTACCTCTGATCCACATCTATGATTCTACGAGTTACTAGTTCGCTCTGGGGCCAACCACCGGCGATCGACAGATCGTGATATAACACTTAATTTGTGTCCATTTTACGTTCGCCCCCCCTCTCAACAACTTACGTTCGCCGCCACCCCCCCCCCCCCCCCCCCCCCGCTCAACAATTTACAATCACCACCTCCTCCAGGTTAAAATCTCACTCCAAACGAACGTCAAAAGTTGGCAACCCTGCAGTTGCTAGGACACGCCACACATCACATCGCCCGTAATTTACTGACATAAGGCACACTTCCTGTTTCCTGTTTCACCGGCGCACGCCAGCACGCTCGCACGCAAACGTGGATCCACATATTGTATTAGCATAGCTTAGCTATAGCCTAATACACTTACCATAAAACACTAAAATTCTTAATCGGTGTAATACAATTACCGGCATCTAATTATTTTATCTCGTTTCTGTTTATTTCCTCTGTTTCTGTCTCCCTCTGCTTTGTCTCCCCTGTTTTTTATGGCTACCACGGAGGAACAAGGCAGATCCAGCGTCTTCTGGAGAAGCAAGCGGAGCTCACCCAGGAGAAGACCAGGCTCGAGGCCGCCCGCGACGCTGCCTACTCGGCCGTCTCCACTCCCTCGTCACGGCGGCTCAGCGCGACCGCCATCTTGACCCGGGCACCAGGCTGGGAGCGCCAGCGAGCGCCTACTTCAGCCGGATTTCTCCTCTGCTAACCCATTCGAGGTGCTCAGCTCCGGGTCCTCCACCTCGCCCTCACCCCTGCGTCCGACACCACCCTCACCAGCGCCGAAGAAGAAAAGGGGCAGTATCCTTGTTATCGGTGACTCAATAACTAGACACGTAAAAATCAACCTGCCAGGCACAAAACAAACCCCCACTTTGTCCTGTTTTCCAGGTACTCGTGTCCTGGACGTAGCCAGGCGGCTTCCCTCGGCGCTGAAGCAGCGAGACGACTTCGGCACCGTCGTCCTTCACGTGGGGGCTGTCAACACCTTCGCCCGGCGCAGCAAGATCCTCAAGGAGCACTACCGCTCGCTTCTGGACACCGCAAGGAAGAAGACGTCGGCCAGACTCGTCGTCTCCGGGCCGCTTTCAACGTTCCTGTGAGGGTGCAAGTCATTCAGTCGTCTTTTCTGTCTCCACAGCTGGCTCCGGGACACCTGTGGCAGCGTCGTCGTGGACTACGTTGACAACTGGGAGAGTTTCCGGGAGCGTCCATCACTCTACCGCCGAGATGGACTTCACCCCAGTCGATTAGGCTCGGCAGTCCTCTCCAGGAACATCGAGAACGTGCTACGTCGGCCGGGCCTGACCAGCCACATCAAACCACGCAAATCAGCTAAGTAGAACTTACTTCTCTAATTACCAAACCATTGAGACTGTGTCTATTAGCCGTGGGAGGTATAGGAATAACAGGATGATATGTTTTAAAAATCTAATTAAAATTAAATTAAATAATCAACATGAAGCGAACAGCAATATTAAGCTAAGGCTAGGACTCCTAAACATTAGATCGCTTGCATCAAAAGCTGTGATAGTAAATGAAATAATCTCTGATAACAGACTAAATGCACTCTGTTTAACAGAGACATGGACTAGAGTAGAAGAATATGTACGTTTAATGAAGCAACTCCTCCTGGATACAGTTATGTACATCAGCCCTGTATCACACGGCATAGAGGTGGAGTAGCCACAATATATGACGCAGATATAGGTCTTACTGTAAAACCAAACACCACTAGTAACTCATTCGAGGCTTTGATAGGTGAAATAGGCAATAAAATATGAAACAAAGCTTAAATTAGTGACCATCTATCGACCGCCGGGTCCTTACTCAGAATTTCTTAAGGAATTTACTGAGTTTCTTTCGGAATTAGTCTTAACCATTGAGAGATTTGTAATTGTGGGTGATTTCAACATTCATTGTGAAAATGAAAATGAAATGAATCAGACCCACTGAAAACCATGTTCGATTCCATCCTAGACTCAGTAGGTATAGCCCAAAATGTGACAGGGCCTACTCACCGCTGTAAACACACCCTAGACTTAATACTTACTTACGGGTTAAACATAGAACATTTGGCAATCATCCCCCAAAATGATGCCATTTCAGATCAATCCCTACTGATAGCAATATGAAATAGCTTTATACGATGTACATCAGATGTGTCATACAAAAACCACACGCACTATCACATCCGACACTGCAGCAACATTTATAAACATACTGCCAGAGCTACCAAACACTATGCTACTTCAGCCGAATGAATTAGAACAGGCAACACAACAGTTTTATTCTACGAAGAAAAAAAGACATGCGCAGAATCCCTATGTGACGTCAGCGTTTTCCTAAACATGCGTTTTCCCCGTCCACACGAATACGCAGAGACCGGAGTTTTCAAAAGTCTCCACCTTGGAAGGCGTTTTCAAAAACCTCCGTTTTCGTGTGGACGGGAGGCTAAAACGGAGACAAAACCTCCGTTTTTAAAAACCTCTGGTGTCGTGTGGACGGGAGGCTACAACGGAGACAAAAACCTCCGTTTTTAAAAACCTCCGGCGTCGTGTGGACGGGGCCTTAGTCGAGATTATGCGTAAACATGACATCAGTTTCCACTCCTACGCAGATGACACTCAACTATATTTATCGGCAAAACCCGATGATTTAGGTGTAAACAGTAAAATCGAGAAGTGTGTAGAAGAGATAAAACATTGAATGGCGTATAACTTTCTAGCTCTAAATCTGGATAAAACAGAGCTAATAATAGTTGGGTCTAAGGCAGCGAGAGACAAGATAGGTAATGTAGCATTAAATCTACATTCTTTTACTATAACCCCCAGCGCAAAGGTAAAGAACTTAGGCGTCACAATAGACCCAAATCTCTTGTTCGATACACACATTAATAATATTTGTTAGGAGAGATTGTGAGATGCTGAGGAGAGCGAGATTTATTAAAGGGGATTCCATATTCGAGGTCATAGCAACAGGCAGGGGTGCCATCCAGGTTAGACAGATAGATCAGCATGATCAGATACAAAAGGAGATCTAACAGGGCAACGGGGAGAACACTAGAAGGAATGGACGATGGAACAGGAACAATATTCACAAATACAAATAGCATAAGGATTGTGGAGCACATAGAGCAAATCACAGATTGAGTAAATGAACAGAACAACCGACAACGGGCTAGGGAAACACAGGTATATAAATACACAGGACTAGACTAGACACAGGTGAAGAAAATGACGACACGGGCGTGGAAGACAGAGGGAAAGAATGGTAACAGACAAACAAGACGGGATCAATGAGCAAGGAACAACACAGACACAAGGAGCAGGGAAACCGGAGCGACAGCTAGGAGAGGGGGGCATAGCCCAACGTGACAGAACCCCCCCCCCCCCCCCCCCATCTAAGTGTGCCACTCCGGGGCACGCAAGGGCAGACAGGACAGGGGAACTGACTAGGACAAGACAGGGAACCAAGAGGTATGGCGAGGTACAGGGACGGAGGACACCGGACAGGATAACACAGGACAGACTAGAGGGACAGGACCAGTCAAAGCAGGATGTGGGAAATGAGGCTGGGCAGAGAGAGGAGGCACAGGGAACTGGCCAGGAGCAAGGCGGGGACACGGCATCACAAACACTCAAATAACACATCCTAGATCTGAATGAATGAAATATTCTCATTGAATCCTTTGTTCTGTACAAAGTTGAATGTCCAACTTTGATGTAATGTTCTTAAAACAAGTCAAAATGAGGCTCAGGAGGCTGAGGATCTTATCAGACACAGCAAACCTTCTTGCCACAGCTCGTGTTGATGTGCCATCCTGGATGAGCTGCACTACCTGAGCCTCTTGTGTAGGTTGTAGAGTCCGTCTCATGCTACCACGAGTGTGAAAGGACCACCAACATTCAAAAGTGACCAAAACATCAGCCAGAAAGCATAGGTACTGAGAAGTGGTCTGTGGTCCCCACCTGCAGAACCACTCCTTTATAGGGGGGGGGGGGGGTCTTGCTAATTGCCTCTCATTTCTACCTGTTTCTATTCCATTTGCACAACAGCAGGTGAAATTGATTCACAATCCGTGTTGCTTCTTAACTGAACAGGTTGGTTTCACAGAAGTGTGGTTGACTTGGAGTTATATTGTGTTGTTTAAGTGTTCCCTTTATTTTTTTTAAGAGTGTATATAATAATTAGAAAATTTAACAACATCAGAGAATAATAAA
Organism: Brachyhypopomus gauderio; assembly: GCF_052324685.1. Classification (NCBI taxonomy): domain Eukaryota; kingdom Metazoa; phylum Chordata; class Actinopteri; order Gymnotiformes; family Hypopomidae; genus Brachyhypopomus; species Brachyhypopomus gauderio. Next base: position 4,590,558 of record NC_135212.1, read on the forward strand.
CATCTATTGACAAATATTGATAAATATAGCTAACATAAAACGTCTCTAACTAGCGTAGGACCCGGGGAGGCAATTGTCTGAGAAAGAGGTTAGAAAGAGAGCAAGAATCCTGACAGAGGCTAACTAACGACAATGATTATTAAACCGGATTTTAGGGAGGGATAGAAGTATTTGGAGGCAAACGATTAGACCGGCAACCCCAAAACAGCATGTGAATGATGAGTGCCTTACTCTGGTGCAGGGAGGACGCGTCCTTAGCAGTGACGTCACAGTCGCAGCTGGCGGGGGAGGAGTCAAAATCTGGTTGCGCTGATTGACTTGCCAAGGATAATTCAAAGCCAAACAGAATTAAGGGATTGAGGGATTAAGGGATTAAGGGTTTAGATGAGGTCAGTCTCTCACACTCTGCAAAATCTCTGTGTGATGGTGAAGTGGCCTTGGCTATCTCCACTACACACATTATATCAACAACTTTTTAAATCTTCTTCATTCATTGTCAATGAATGAATACAGTCATGGCCAAAAGTTTTGAGAATGACACAAATATCATATTTCCACATGATCTGCTGCCCTCTGGTTTTTATGTGTTTGTCAGATGTTTTATCACATACAGAAATATAATTGCAATCATATTATGAGTAACAAAAGCTTTTATTGACAGTTAGAATGAGTTAATGCAGCAAGTCAATATTTGCAGTGTTGACCCTCCTTCAGGACCTCTGCAATTCTCCGTGGCAGGCTCTCAATCAACTTCTGGACCAAATCCTGACTGATAGCAGTCCATTCTTGTACAATCAATGCTTGCATTTTGTCAGAAGGTGTCGATTTTTGTTTGTCCACTCGTCTCTTGATGATTGACCACAAGTTCTCAATGGGATTAAGATCTGGGGAGTTTCCAGGCCATGGACCCAAAATCTCTATGTTTTGTTGCCTGAGCCATTTAGTTATCACCTTCGCTTTATGGCAAGGTGCTCCATCATGCTGGAAAGGCATTGTTGATCACCAAACTGCTCTTGGATGGTTGGGAGAAGTTGCTCTTGGAGGACATTCTGGTACCATTCTTTATTCATGGCGGTGTTTTTAGGCAAGACTGTGAGAGAGCCAATTCCCTTGGCTGAGAAGCAACCCCACACATGAATGGTTTCAGGATGCTTTACAGTTGGCATGAGACAAGACTGGTGGTAGCGCTCACCTCGTCTTCTCCGAACAAGCTGTTTTCCAGATGCCCCAAACAATCGGAAAGGGCATTCGTCAGAGAAAATTACTTTACCCCAGTCCTCAGCAGTCCACTCCCTGTACCTTTTGCAGAATATCAGTTTGTCCCTGATATTTTTTCTGGAGAGAAGTGGCTTCTTTGCTGCCCTCCTTGAGACCAGGCTTTGCTTCAAGAGTCTCTGCCTCACAGTGCGTGCAGACACCTGCCTGCTGCCATTCCTGAGCAAGCTCTGCACTGCTGGTAGCCGATCCCGCAACACTTTTAAGAGATGGTCCTGGCACTTGCTTGTCTTTCTTGGGCGCCCTGGAGCTTTTTTGGCACAATGGAACCTCTCTCCTTGAAGTTCTTGATGATGCGATACATTGTTGACTGACGTGCAATCTTTCTAGCTGCGATACTCTTCCCTGTTAGGCAATTTTTGTGCAGTGCTATGATGACTGCACGCATTTCTTTAGAGATAACCATGGTTAACAGAAGAGAAACAATGATGACAAGCACCAGCCTCCTTTTAAAGTGTCCAGTGGTGTCATTCTTATTTAATCATGACAGATTGATCTCGAGCCCTGTCCACATCAACACCCACACCTGTGTTAATGGAGCAATGTTACTGAAACAATGTTAGTTGGTCCTTTTAAGGCAGGGCTGCAATGAAGTTGAAATGTGTTTTGGGGGATAAAGTTCATTTTCTAGGCAAATATTGACTTTGCAATTAATTGCTGTTAAGCTGATCACTCTTTATAACCAGTGATGGCTAAGTTACCTTGAGAAAGTAATCCGATTACTGATTACTCCTTTTAAAAGTAACTTAGTTATGTTACATATTACTTGATTTTAAAAGTAACTACGTTAGATTACAAGTTACTTTAGTAGTTACATTCAGCAGCAAAATAAATTTTTCTAATACTCACTTTATTGGAAGTGCATTTTTAACAGTAACAATGTATTGAAGCAGGTTCGGTAACCGAGGCAGAAACTGCTTAATCCAAAAATCCAGAGGAGGGAAACTTTATTGATAATGCAACCCTGGCGCGCGCAGTGCCCCCCCCCCCAGTGTCACTTAAAGGGCGAGACTCGCCGTGAGGAGTAGTAGTCGCTACAGTATCTCCTGACATTACGTTTGTGTAGCTGCGCGGTATTATTTGTAAATTTATTTGTAAAAGTAATACAAGCGAACTGGGGTGGGTTTCCCAAAACGTACGAGGTTAAGAAGTACTTAGCGCTACGAACGTTTCGGGAAACCCACCCCTGTACAGTCAGACAGCTTGTGAAACGAAATACCATTACAATTTCAAGCATTTTAAAGTAGGCGACGTTAGTCAAAATTCCAGCACTTTTCAAACGTGGAACACAGTGCAACATTAAAATTCTTCAGGTAAATGTTCCTTCCCCTGTTTTTGAGGGGTGTTTCTTTACACTACCACACATCCTTACGGGAGGACACTGCACAGAATGACGTGTAAAACGCGCTCGCGCTCTCACAGGGTCGCGCGCAGCGTGCGGAGGCGAGCGCTACGGTCAGACGCAAAAGTAGAACTGAGCCAAGAAGAAAGCAAAAATATATATATTTTACTAGGGAAAATAAAAATAGTAACGCACAGTTATTTGGATAAGTAACTTTATATTATAACGTTATATTACTCATTACCGAAAAAAGTGGTAAGATTAGAGTAACGCGTTACTAAGTAACGCGTTACTGACATCACTGTTTATAACATTCTGGAGTATATGCAAATTGCCATTATAAAAACTGAAGCAGTTGACTTTGTAAAAATTAATATTTGTATCATTTTCAAAACTTTTGGCCATGACTGTACATCTACTACATCTGCTGCATCTACCCAAAACCTCTGAAATGGTAATGTAGATGTAACATCATTGACATTTTGAGTTGTGAGGTGGAGCATTTATTTTATGTGATAGCAGCACACAGTTTTTCAAATTAGCAATGCAGCCAACTTTAATCTCTAGGTCAAAGAACTCTTGGTCTATGTGGCATCACTGAGGCCCACATCACTCCCCATTAGCCTCGTCTTGTTATGTTACATGTAGAGAATTAAATCTCATCACATCACTGATATGTGAATCTTTACAGAAGTGAATCTTGAATTACTTTTTACAGAAGTATTTTCCTTTTTGATACTGGATTATGTTATGGGCACTGCTTCCTAAATAAAAACATTATATTTTACTTTAAGTATGTATATAGCCTACTGTAAAATGCCAGTGATAAGAGATCATGAAAAAGTAAACAATGTCAACAGAAAGTCTATAAATGTTTACACTAGAGTTTACAGGAAAAACAGGAAAAACAGTGTATTGTATTTTTTTTATTGTATCCTGACTACATAATGCCATTATATGTATTTAGTTGTTACCCAACCCTGTAGCAACGCTGTGGTTGATATTGTCTCTTTAAGGGCCAGAAAAGAACGTTGAAAAATTTACATAATCTTCATTTGTCTGAAAGGAGTAAACGTTAATAAAGTTTGATTAAAAGCTTTAGATATATTTGTCCAGTGAATGTGATCATGTGATCATGATTTGACTGAGTACCCACCTGTCTCACTGTCGCTGAGCCTGTAGGGAGACAATGTGGGCAACAGAGATGCTGTAGTAATGCTGAATAACACACTGAGGATTGATGCAGTCTTGAAATTAATATTTGTCCACAAGTGTTTTTGATGTTGTTCTCCCTTCAGTGCAACATGTCATTCACTGAGTACATATTTAATCACAGTAATTGTTCTCTTAATGCTCTGTGCATCAGTACGGCAACAAAACAGCAAAATTGATTCCCAGACCCCATGTACACACAATGCCCTTCAGTAATGGGTGTAATTCAGCATGTTGGCATCATGCTTTACCTTGTCTCCTTATTTTGCAGTAGACTGCTGTGATCACACCAACAGTAACCAACAGTAAACCAACGCCAATAAAGGAGTACACAAGAAATGCTATACAAGGAAACACACACACACACACACACAAACTGTAAAACCATGGGCCTATTAATATTGGGGCAATAGAGTGAAGGGGCAGAGGGGTCTCACCTCGTGGTAGCACTGTAGGAGCAGGTGTTGGGGGCAGGTGAACTGGGTACACAGACGACTGCACTGCTGGGAGGAAAAAGAAACGACCTGTCGTAATCTGTAATATGTTTTGATTTAAGATCACAGCGAGAGACCCAAAATTACATGTAGTGTTTGGGATTTCGGTTCACAGAGTCTGGTGATAAACTGCCATTAACACATTTCCTAGTATACACTGTAAAAAACAGAACTTAAAATTGCTCACCTTACTATGATTTTTAGTTTAGCTGAGCCAAAAATAATTGTACCATAAACTATAACAAAGTAATCAGCTTACTTTATTGAGTTTCTTGTTAAAAGTTGATCTGACCTTACAACCTGCATTGTGAAAATATTCAAATTGTAGTTGAACCCTAGTTAAGGCCAGGCCAACTCCTCTGCGCATGCTCAATTTGACTCCTTAGTTGAGAACGGGCGGGGTTTCCCGATTTCTGCCAGAATTGGACTCCGGACATCTTGAAATGGATTTCACCTACGCTACTCTGAACTGAATATTAATGTCCAAATGTGTTTTGTCATTTGTCTTATATGACCCAACTTCAGTTAGCTATTCTTAGTATTGAATTTAGAGATTTATGTATGTGAAATATACATTATCTGAACAACATATATTGTAGCGTCGGGCCAATGGGCGGTGCCAGAGGGTGATGTCCTTACCCATGAGCCCTTGCGGCTCTGGCCCTGTTATGCGTATTATGCAGTGTTTATGTCTGTATAGTGTTATTAATGATTATTAATTGTGTGTTATTAGTTAAGTCACCCCGGTCCATTTTTTTATGTACATGTGCATTATCCGAGTTCCCCCTCCATGTATGTGTAACGTTGCCGTCTTCATGACCTCCCCCTGTGTTTCATGTTCAAGGCCAAGCTATTTGAGGCCTTGAGTTTGATCTGATTGTGCCTGTGATTGCCAATTTTCTTGCGAGGTGAGAATAAAACCTCTGTTCTTGATAAGAATGGACTTGTCTGCGGCCTTTTTCTCCCACACCATGCCACAATGTAATAAGTTGGCACAACTTTAAAAAATGTTGAACTCTTGGTATGTAAAACTTGCATTTTGAAGTTCATATTGTAACGCAGCTCGCGCTGCGGAGCGAGGAAACGAACACAAACGCTGAGGAGAGCGAGATTTATTAAAGGGAATACCAAAACCATGGTCGAATGGACAGGCGTGGGTCAAACCGGGAGGGCAGCCAGAACAGGAAAGGTACACAGGCATACTAGGACAAGGCAACTAAACAAGACGGAGAAACATGGAACAGGCAGAGATAAACGGATAACGGAAGGCACAAAAAAGCGAACTCACGAACAGGATAACAGCAGGATAAGGATTTTTTTTTGAAAAAGCAGTTTTTACAGTCAGTTGAAATGAGTAGATCAGAAAGGTGTTTAAATTTTGATATTTATTGCACATCCACAGACCAGTGCAGGATAAAATCCTTTAATATCCCAAATCTTTGTAAAAAAATAAAAATAGTAAACAGTTACACTATAAAGTGCATTTACATCTATCAAATAAAATTAAATTCTCTCAATCTGAGACAACTGTTTGTTCACAACAGAAGTAAACTTAACAATACAACCTCTATTCTTAATTAAATAATTCAAATACCCAGTCTGGTAGACATTCAGGAACTTCAAGTATTTTCTTAAATAATGTTTATATCGCCACCTTGAAAATGCGAATTTTTCTTCGGCTTGCTCCTGACTCGCCATTTCTGTCTCTTCTCCGTTTGTGTCTTGTGCTTCGGCGCGCGTGTAAAAACACTGGCTCTGATTGGCTACCATAACGTTGCCTTAGCCAATCGCTTACTGACTTGTTAAGTTAAACAGGTGTTACCAGAGGTGGGGACTCGAGTCACATGACTTGGACTCGAGTCAGACTCGAGTCATTAATATTAAGACTTTTGACTTGACTTGAAAAAATATTCAGAGACTTAGACTTGACTTGGACTTTTACACCAATAACTTGGGACTTGAATTGGACTTGAACCTGTTTACTTGCAAAGACTTGAAAACGCATATTAATATTTATAAAGTGCGCCCCATTAATTTCATTTCCGTCCTTCTGACGCAGACCGGCGTTACACCAGATTCTGTGACCGTCGAGTTTTGTGGCCACAGGGGGCGCTATTTCACAGTTTTTGTTCAGAGGCACAAACGCTTTACGAATGCTACGTAAACTACACTGATGCACTTTCTTTACTCGTTTTGTTGGTATCCACGAGCCAATATATGACCAATTCTGACAGCAGCCATCAGAATATGTGACCCCACTGAATCTCCAGGTAACAATAGTAGCCTACACCGTGACCCCACAATAACAGAAAACAATGAAAAAATAACCCTAACCTTTTATTAGTCTATATTTAAACATTTTATTCAAATGTTTAGAATAACCATTCGTAATGACAGCATCTTGCTTACGATTAAGCTTGCTATTTTCTTGTAAAATGAAAACGAAACATTCTTGTTTAAGTACATTTATGTAATTAAGAGAAGATAAAATGATCTGTCATCTTTTGGCTGGCGGACACCAACAAAACGAGTAAAGAAACGCATCAGTGTAGCATTCGTAAAGCGTTGGTGCCTGTAAAAAAAAAAAAGACTCGAAAGGACTTGAAATTCCAAGTTTCCGACTTGGGACTTGACTTGACGGTTGCCTGTCTTGACTCGAGACTTGACTTGAGTTGACTGTCTTTGCTTGAGACTTGACTCGGGACTTGAGGATAAAGACTTGGACTTACTTGAGACTTGCAAAACACTGACTTGGTCCCACCTCTGGGTGTTACACCGAGAACTGTGACCTATCGAGATCTGTTACTCCTCACTAGCCTGGGCAGCGGTCCGCTCGCATTACTGTTAGTATATCAATATATAGTAACGCACCGCTTTTAATGACCAGTAACGTCAACGGCGTTGTAACGACAGGAAAAGAAATTAATTATATTATCCCGTTACTAACAAAATGACGCCGTTACCTATTTTTAACGGCGTTATTCGCAACACTGGGGACTAATATACACAGAACTGAAACAAGGAACAGGTGATGACAATAACACAGGGGCGTGGTAGATAATAGGAAATCATAGGGACAAACGAGCAGGGCGGGATCAACGGGCAAGGAACACAGACACGAGGGAATCCGGAGTGACAGCTAAGGGAGGGGGGCGCGGCCATACGTGACATTACCCTCCCTCAAAGCGTCCCACTCCGGGGCACGCAAGGGCAGACAGGACAGGAACCAGACTAGGACAGGACAGGGAACCACGGGGCATGACGAGAGACAGCGGACACAGGACAGACCAGAGGGACAGGACCAGACAAAACAGGACGAGGGACCTGGGGCATGGCAGGGACCGGAGACAGGAAGACTGGCCAAGCGGAGGGCCGGGGCATGGCAGTACAAACAGGACCAGGGACAAGGGGAGACCGGACAGGACCAGGGCGAGGCACAGGAGCGGGGCTGGACAGGACAGGACCAGAAACAGACACGGGAGTGGGGACAGGGCAGAGGCATACACGGAGGCAAAGACGCTATGGACAACAGAGACCGGGACAGGAACAAAGTGAGTGATAACTTGGGGAACAGACAAGGGGACCAGGACAGAGACGACACCACTAGACACTGACACAGGAACGGGCACAAGGACACGAACAGGCACACACACAGGAACTGGGACCAACACAAAACCAGGGACAGGACATGCTAGCAAGGGGAACATGGGAAACGAGACAGGACCACAGGGCAGAGCAGGGAGTACATTGAGTCCATGTCCAATAGAGGGCAGCACAGTCTCCGGGGAAACAGGCAGGGCCGGCAGACGGGCCGCGGGGACTGATGTGGCCGGCTGGCGGGCAGCGGGAACAGGCGTGGCCAGCATAACTTGAATAATTTGGAATTATTTGTAGGCAATACTTAAAATCTGAAGTTTATATACCTGTGAAAAATAAATAATTGGAACAAGAAATAATAAGTTGGCTCAACTGAGTGAATTTCTTAAAAACGTAAGAGTTTGAGTTGGGATCAAAACGTCGTGGAGTCACGTGGTCACCGCAAGGGATGTAGAAGGCTTCGACGAGAGCTCGGCATAATCCCCCAAGAATTTGAAGATTATCATACCTTAAATTTAATTTTTGAACTTTAAGTCAGTTTATTTTGGCCTTGGAAGGCTTCTAGCACACTATAATGGCAACCAGTACCAGAAAAGCAAACGCCAAACAGCCAACAACCCGTCTTTCTGATAACGACGAACTTGCTGAGCTAGTTAAGCTAGCGGTTGCCGATGCTATCAGGGAGGCTATCCCCACTCTCGTGGAAGACGTGGTGGCACAGTTAATAAATAAGACTCAGTCCCTGTTAGATACGCAAGTTGCCTCACTTCGTGAAGAAATTGTTTCTATGCATGCTGATGTCTCAAAGTCAGCCGACTATATGGAAAAAAATGAGAACCGCATGGCGGAATTGGATAGTAAGCTATCGACAGCGGTGAGCAAGCTTGAAGCACAGCATGCTAGATTGGAGGAGAAAATAGCGGATATGGAAGACAGGACGCGCAGGGATAACATTCGAGTTCACGGCATTCCAGAAAATGCTGAAACCGCAAATGCTCTTGCCTACCTCACAGAAGCTATCCCGCGCTGGTTTCCAGGGCTGCGCTCGGTTGAAATTATGCGAGCACATCGCATGGGCGCTCCAAAGGAAGACGCGAACGGCAGACCTGTTCCTCGTGTTCTCATCTTCAAGCTCCTCCGCTTTACCGACAGAGACAAGCTTCTTAAAGCAGCTCGGAGCAATATTGTGGAAGTCGAAGGGAAAACCATACGCTTTACTCCTGACTACAGTCCACACACTTTCAAGCGCAGGCTGGCCTACACTCCGACTGGATGGTCATTCTGAAGAAGCAAGGGTTTCACACGTTTCTTCTCTACCCTGCGAGACTCAAAGCATGTCGCGGAGGAGCCAGTCACATCTTTAACTCCCCGCAGGAGGCGAAGGTCTTCACTGAATCCGCAAATGAATAGAGTTTGATCACTGAGGTAATCAAGTCCGAGCATTAACTCATTGTACGAACTTTCACTTTGGTAGTGGTTGTAATGTTTATTAGAATTGTTAAATGCATCTGCTGGTGTGTATATTAATATACATGAACGTTATTTCCTTCCTTTTCTTGGTTTGCTGACTGTTCCTATTTGTATTTCAACATGGGCTATGTAGAAAGCTCATTGTATTTAAGTTTGGTAGGATATACATATAGTTCTGTACTAATCTTGGGGTGGGGGGAGAAGCCACACACGAACGAGGACGGTACATCACTTAAAAACCACGGGTCCAACTTTAGGGGGGAACCACACGAAGTTGGCATTTTCGGTAACTGTGCTAACAGAGTTTGGTTTTGGTATGGGAAGGTGGGGAGGGGATATGGCGACATGGTTAATTGGGGTGGGACGGATCTCTCTCAATGGTTTGTTTATTTATTGTACTTTGCACTGTTTACTCTCACTTTTGCTATTGTATTTTAATGTATATAGTAGTTAAGCGGACAATTTCTCACAGATTTGATGAGCAGCCTTCACATAACTAGCTGGAACGTAAACGGCTTGAATGGTCAAATTAAACGAACAGCCCTCATTGAATATATTAGGAACATTTGGTAGTGAAGATGGTAGAATCTCATATGTGAAGACAGTAATATCAGGGCGTAAATTTGCTTTTATTTCGGTCTATGCTCCTTCCCAATACGAGCCAGATTTCTTTCCTTATTTAACTTCGATTTTACTACAACTCCAGGAATACTCCCTCATTCTGGGAGCAGATATGAATGCACTTGCAAACATGGCACTGGATAAATCCATCCAACAAGCTACATCCTCCCAGATGAGAGCATCTAAAGACTTCCAAGGTTTCCTTCATGCCTTCAGCTTAATAGATTTATATAGGGTACTTAATACTACAGTTAAACTGTACACTTTCTACTCAGCAAGACATCAGAGTTATTCTAGGATAGATTACATGTTAGCTTCCCCCACATCATTTTCTAAACTACATAGTGCTGTACTTAGACCCTGTTCCCTATCAGACCATAGCATTGTTTCTGTGCAAGTCACGCTGTCAGGAGTGCCGATGAAAGCACCATGGTGGCGATTTAATTCTTCACTATTAAAAAATGAAGAATTCTGTATATTCCTCAGGGACAAACTTGATACCTTCATAGGTGTTAATACAGGCTCTGTTACTGACCCTAGATTTGTATGGGACGCCATAAAGGGATGTATTAGGGACTCCTCAATTGCGTTTGCCTCTCATCTTAACAGAGGTAAAATGAACAAGATAATTGAGTTGGAGCGTACACTTAGTCAGCTTGAAACTCAGCAACATGTTAAGCAATCTGGGATTTTACAAGGGAAAATTGCTGTGGTTAGATCTGAATTGAATTCACATTTGAGACATAGAGCAGAATTTTTGATCCATAGGACCAGAAGAGCATACTATTTTTATGGGGCCAGACCAAGCCATTTATTATCGTTAAGGTTGAAAAACCAGGAGAAATATTCAAATATTATGGCTATTAAAACACCTCTACGCACTCTGACTGACCCTCGGGACATCAATACTGAATTAAAAAATTTCTACTCCACTCTATATAAATCAGAGGTTGAGCTTAATACAAACTCATGTGCGCACTTCTTTGAAGGATCTGATCTACCCACCCTATCAGGCAGCGAGGCTGAATCACTTGGTGATGTCATTTCTTTAGAAGAATTGAAGAATGCTTTGGTAAATATGAAGACGGGCAAATCCCCAGGATGGGATGGAATTCATCCAGAACTTTACCTTTCCTTCTGGGATGTGCTAGGACAACCACTGTTAAATATGATTAACACAGCTATAGACAAAGATGCATTTAATACAAGTGTTAACATGGCTATACTTACAGTACTCCCAAAACCGAACAAAGACCCGACTCAATGTGGTAATTACAGACCTCTCCCTCTTGAACGGGGATGTTAAAGCATATGCCAAAGTGCTGGCATTACGATTGGAGGCCTATTTGCTGAAATTGGTACATAGCGACCAGACTGGTTTCATTAAAAATCGCTTAGCATCTGATAATGTGCGTCGCTTGTTGCACATTATTCATGAGGCAAACAATATTGAACTCCCTTGCTCAGTCCTATCACTCGATGCTGAAAAAGCATTTGACAGACTGGAATGGGACTATCTTTGGACCGCTTTGTACAGATTTGGATTAGGTGCACAATTTATCCGCATGATTAAAATCCTTTATGCAAATCCTTCAGCCATAATTAGCACTGGCAATATTCTCTCTTCTCGATTTTCCGTTTCCAGGGGGACTCGCCAGGGCTGTCCCCTGTCACCTTTATTGTTCGCTCTCTCTCTTGAACCACTTGCCCAAAAGATCAGACAACATTCTTTAGTGTCTACCATTACTCTTTGTAACACGGATCATCGAATATCACTTTATGCCGATGATATTCTTCTTTATGTAGGTAACGCTAATTCTTCACTGCCACATCTGTTGTCTACCTTTGATTGGTTTAGCACATTATCTGGTTATAAGATTAATTGGACCAAGTCATCACTGATACATTTAAATTCTAGTACATCACAAACAATTCTGCCCCCACAAATACCAGTAGTCAAAAATTTTAAATATCTTGGTGTGGAGATTTCCTCTTCTGTTTCTTCTATAGTCAAGACTAACTACCAAAATATCTACAGTCAAGTTGAGAAAGACCTTGAACGTTGGTCCACACTTCCAAACTCTTTACAATCTCGCATATCGATAATTAAGATGGACTTACTACCTTGTGTTAATTTTTATTCCTCCATGATTCCTGTTGCACCCCCAAAGGGATATTGGCAAAAGCTTCATTCATTAAGCTCTCATTTTGTATGGAAGAAAAAAAGACCTCGCATAAAACTCACTACGCTCCAGCGAGACAAGAGACAGGGTGGGTTGGCCCTACCAGATTTTAAGATGTACTTCTGGTCCTTTGTGTTACGCCCTCTTACTGTTTGGTTTAATCCTAATTCATTTGTCTCTTGGAGGCAGATTGAGGAAAACCTTTCTTCACCTCATAGACTACAAGACCTAATATACGCTAATATTCCTTTGAAGAAATTAAAACCGCGATTAGGTCCAGTAATGTCATGTCTACTCAAAACTTACTATGCTCTAATGAAACATGTACATGTAGGTCTTAAATGGCACAGACATACACCAATATTTAACAATTTTTCTCTTCTTAGGGGTAAAGAACCTTTTACACATCCGCAGTGGGAAAAACTAGGAGTTAAGGTTTTGCAAGATCTTTACAGTGAAAATGGTCTACGTGCTTTTAGTGATATACAAGCTGACTATGGTTTACCTGGATCATCCTTCTTTTTGTATTTGCAGTTAAGGTCAGCCATGAGGGCATACGGTGTCCCATGGGGTACAGGCCTGCCCACTCACCCCCTTCATAGGTTGCTGGCTGTAATGGGACCTACTAGGGGCATAGTATCAAGACTTTATAGATTTGCTTCTGAACCTCAGAGGTCCCTCCCAGTAGAGGTCACATGGCAGAGAGATTTGTCAGTCGAAACTGACGAGATTTGTTGGAGCGCAGTGTGGGAAAATATATGTAATACATCCAAAAACCCTGATCATTACAAATTCGCTCACAGGATGTATTTAACGCCTAGAAGATCTTTTTCGGTCTAAATGGACATTATTGCATCTTTTACATTCTGTCTACATTCTGTCTATATTGTTGTTGTTGTCATGGTGACCGGTGTCGGCCAGAGGAGGATGGGCTCCCCCCCTGAGTCTTGGTTCCTCTCAAGGTTTCTTCCTCATGCAAAAACTAGGGAGTTTTTCCTTGCCACTGTCGCCCTTGGCTTGCTCACTGGGGGCTAGGACTCGACACTTGTAAAGCTGCTTTGTGACAACAACTGTTGTAAAAAGCGCTATATAAATAAAATTTGATTGATTGATTGATTGAAGATGCTACTCTATGAAGATTATCTCATCTCCTAACTGCGATCTATGCACACTTAATGTTTCAGGGACATTTATACATGTATATTGGGATTGCCCTGATGTAAGCATTTTTTGGAAACAGGTATCTTCCACTTTATCCGACATTCTTGAAAGTACAATTCCACATTCTCCAGTGTTACTTTTGCTTAATGACGACTCGTCCCTAGACATGTCTTTACAGCAACAACGTACTCTATGGGCTGGGCTCACTGCTGCCAAGAACATGTTGGCCTTGTGGTGGAAACCACCACATTCTTTAGAGTGGCGAAGGTGGACTAATTCCTTTCTTGATATTATTCTTATGGAAAGATCGGCTGCTCAAATGCATGCAGCTAGCCCTAAAACATTGAGGGCTTGGGAAATGGCATACAGTGTAGTTAAAGGAAGAGTGCAGTGTGATTGACCATATCTATTTATATTTCTGTTTGTCTTTTTAGAGAAGATGTTTTGATTTGTTTGCTTTTCTATGATATGTTTGAAACATGTTTGAATGTGTGTTTGTGTACACACACAAAGATGTGCATGTGTATCTTAGCTGATATATAGAGAGAGATCCTGGGTAATTTGAACTGGGGGGGGGGGGGGGGGGGAGTGTCATCGGAGTCGCCAGGAGGAGGGTTTTTTAATGGTTAAAGAGATTTTCAGTTATACATTATGTGTATGGCTTTTTGTTAAGAAACAATAACATACATGCGCGTGTGTGTGCGTGTAGGTATGTATGTATGTATATAAGATGTACACAGAATGTATATCTCTATGCTTCCAATAGAAAAATTGATCACAAAAAAAACTCAAAATCGAGTACAGTAAGTTGCCTTGAAATTTTGAGTTTTCTCAACTTTTTCGTTTTTACAGTGTAGTTTTTCAGTTCTCAAAACCCCATCATAAAATCATGAGACATGTATCAGTGTGTGTATGAAAATGAAGTTTGACTGTGACTTATACAACACCATAAGGAAAAAAAAACAGAACTGAAAGACTCTACTCACCAATCACTCTCAGGTAGATCTGTGTCATATAAACCATGTATCCATGATCAGATTCCCAGTCTGATTCAGCTCCACACCAGTATGTACCAGAGTCCTGCTCTGTCACATCTCTGATGGTCACAGTCAGGATTTGATTTGTTCTGTCATCATATAGAGATGTGTGTTCCTCATTTATCCATTTTTCACTCTCTTTAACTGATGTATTATAAGTACAAACATCAGTGTCCACTATCTTGCAGAGAAACTTCGGATCACTCCTGTGGTATTCTGGGTATTTGCAACTGACATTCACAGTCCCTCCTATGTAGCCAGACTCATTGGATCTTCCATAGTTCAGATCTGTCAATTAAACAAAATCCAGTGTACATATTTTCATCATAAAGCAGATATGAATACAATTTATATTATCAGATGCAAGTTTATATGATCAGTGTAAAAAAGGACATCAGAGGCACTAGGATCTAGGATAATGGCACAGTTTTGGGGGCCTGAGAAAAGCCAATTACTTGGGGGGAGTGATTTCACTCCTTTGAAGGCCACGTCTGTAGTCACCTCGTTATAGGCCATGCCCCCTGCACGCACATGCAGTCACTTATTTAGAGTGTTAAAAGCATGGACAAATAACACTACTAAACTGAATGTGTTCTTAATATGTGTGTAATGAGAACATGTCCATAGTCATATTACTGACTTAAGAATAAGAACTACATAGAGAAAACATATATATAAATGCTAGGGGTGGGCATAGATTAATTTTTAATATCTAGATTAATCTCACTGAAATCTTGAAATTAATCTAGATTAATCTATATTAAAATGGCTCATATGCGTGCTACCCAAGTAATGACTAAAAGTCAGTTTTTGAGATAGGGTTTCTTAATAGAGAGGGTGCATTAGACCAGGGGCTCATCTCCTGTTTCCAAAATGCATCAATGACTGCTTGAGAAAACTGTTCTACTTTGATACTTGAAGAAAAAAAACATGCTCAATAAAATGTAGGCTACTCGTGTTCAACGGTTTATTCAGTTAAACATGAATTTGTAAGCCTACATTAAAAGGGGTTGATAACATGTTTATTCAGCTAAAGATGATATTTGAAATGTAAGCCAACATTTAGTACATTTAACCTCACGGATGTAATTTGGGGGGACTTTTTCAAAAGCCGGTTTTGGTCCTCTGCAGTTTTAACGGTTAAAAATAAATATTTAAATAGCGACGAATCTAGCGCTAGGACCATGCAGAAAACGACCGCTCTGAGCTCCGCTCCGGTAACACTTTACGTTCCTAAAAATGAATTTTCCATGAAGCAAACCTGGCGACTTCGTGGCTGCATCGATGTAAACACACGTACGAATTGTAATTCACAGGTTTGAAAACTCGTTCTCGCCCCTAGCAATTTGGTTAGGAATACAGCCGAGCTAAACTATCAAGTTGAAAGTCATCATAGTTCCTAACCCAACTTTAAGAATAGATTAACAGTGATAATTTTTATATCGCCCGATAAGAGTATCAAATTAACGAACGCCGTTAACGCCGTTAACGGCCCACCACTAATAAATACATACAAAGATGAAAATTATTTAGCATTTCCATCACTTCTTTGTTTATGTATCTCTAATTATTGTTGTTATGGTGTCAGCCAGAGGAGGATGGGTTCCCCCCTTGACTCTTGGTTCCTCTCCAGGTTTCTTCCTCATGCTCTTAGGGAGTTTTTCCTTGCCACTGTCGCCCTTGGCTTGCTCACTGGGGGCTTGGACTTGGACACTTGTAAAGCTGCTTTGTGACAACAACTGTTGTAAAAAGTACTATATAAATAAATTTAGATTGATCAATATCCATGCATATTTGTTTAATAAACAGTTATAATGGTATACGACACTCACCTGCCTTTACCTTCACCTCCACTACTGTGTATGTGTCTATCTGTAGATATTTATCCACTCCACACTGGTAGGTTCCAGTATCCTCCACAGTGAGGTTTCTCATCAACACCCAGAAGACTTTAGCACTGGTGTTATCATACAGAGAGAATCTGCCTTCATGCACCCATGTGTGTTTAACTCCTGTTTTAATTTGGTCAGCACATGGTCTAAGTTTTCCTTTGCAGAAATATTTCACGTTTGTTTCATATCCTTCTTCATATTTGCATTTGATCCTGACTCCGCCTCCTGAATATGCTGTCACCTTATTGGTGGACTCTCCTGTCACTGAAACACATAACAAACAACAATGTAGGCGAATTATTTTTTTCGTTTTTAAAATTCTTTGTTTTTAAAATCTATAAAGTGGCTTTCTTGATGGTCACCCAGATCCAATGACATCATGAAACTTGTGGTTCTTACCTGGGATCAGGTAGAGGGTGAAGACAACAATGATCTTCATTCTGAGATCAGGAGCACAGATACCTACACCAACTCCACTCCAGAAATATATCAGAGGTTGTGTAGCTCAGTGCCTGGTCTCTGAGTACTTTAAGGTCATGAAAGGATACTCACTTCCTCTTTATGCTCAGTGAGACAAATATATAGAGAGAGATAGAGATTCATAACATTGAGCATAATTGTGCTCAAGATGTTTCAAGTCCTTCTTACTTTAAAAGGGACATTAACAATTACTATTACAATTACTGTTAATTAAAATTACTATTGCAGTTGTATTTATTTCCTTCTCTAATGAAATAATGTGTGCAATATTACTGTGTAATAATACTGTGTAATATTCATGGTGTGCTTGTTCCTTCTGTGACGGGTAGGGTGAGCGAAAATAAATGGAAGCGATCACGCCAAGTCTCAGGGAAATAGGATGGTTTAATATGTAAAGTGCGCAAACCAAAACCCGTGAACTGATTCGAATTAAGGATATAATAACCAGCGGTCAACTGGTACAAAGACAAGACATATATAGACGAACAAACGACCCTCAGGTGAGACGGATCGCGGGCTCCGCCCACCTGAGGGACGAACACAACACCACACCCACAGGACAAGCTGCTGCTGTAGACGGGGGCGACCAGTAGGGGGCTGCCGTACCGTCACAAAACAAAGGGACAGGCAGGCAGGGACAAGGGACACCCCCTGTAGTCCCGGGGCTGTAACACACAACACAAACACAGGTTAGCTCACCTACCTGGGCGGGACCCTGGACCGACTGGGCCGTCAACAATACAAAACCATGCCCCGGTCGGTCACAGGGCCCTCACGCCGTAACCGGCATTAAGCCGCTTAGCCCCACAGGTGCGAGGACGACGGGCCAAGGCTCCTTGTCCGTCCAGGGTGTATGTGTGCAGGTTACCTCCCTGGGGCGTGGCTACGTCATCTCCTGGACCCCGTGGAAGGGTCTCCGTCTTGTGCAGGAGCTCTTCAGACTGGCTCCTGCCAGGTGGAGACCCCCACAAGGCCCAGGAACGCCACGATCCACCGCCAGGGAGAAGCACCTGCACATAAAACACAAATGCACACACACCAAACACAAAACACAAACGCGCACTGCCCTGATCCCCCCTACAATGGGGGAAGGGTCTCCATCTCAGCAGGGGACTTCCACCGGCTCAGGAGAACCCCCCACGTTCCTGGTCAGGGCCTCCTTCAGGAGCGACGCCCTCCGTGCCACGGGGACCATCACTGGTCCACCCCCAACACACACTCACGGGGGAGGAGCATGTGTGGAATTACACAAAACAAATCACGCAACACGCTAGGACAACACACACGCAAAGACTAGACAAAAACGGTGTACAGACGACGAACGGACGAGACCCGCACATGCGCGCTCGGTTTAAACACAACAGCGACATGCCTCTCGTGTTCGCAGTCTCTCCCCACATGAAACACAAGACACAACGGGCAGCGAGGCGACAGTGAGGAGCGGCTTCTGCGCTTTACACAAAACATTAAACATTTAACACCACGAGCACGCACACTGATCCAGACGCCCGTTCACACGTACACACTTTACACTCACACAACATGGAGTTTCCCGGGGAAGACGCCCCGGTCTTCGCTGTGCCACGCACAACACTAACGCACGGCGAAACTCTTCAGACAAACAAACAACGGACATGAAGAGCTTTCCCAGGGCAGTCTGCCCTGGTTCTTGCCGTGGTCCTCGCTACACACACACAAAACACATAAGCACGGCGAAGCTCTTCACACAAAACACCACGCAGACATGACCACGAACGAAGGAGAAAGTAAAGGAGACTGGCAGCTTCCGAAAGTGGCTGGTTATTCTGTGACGGGAAGGGTGAGCGAAAATAAATGGAAGCGATCACGCCAAGTCTCAGGGAAATAGGATGGTTTAATATGTAAAGTGTGCTAACCAAAACCCGTGAACTGATCCGAATTAAAGATATAATAACCAGCGGTCAACTGGTACAAAGACAAGACATATATAGACGAACAAACGACCCTCAGGTGAGACGGATCGCGGGCTCCGCCCACCTGAGGGACGAACACAACACCACACCCACAGGACAAGCTGCTGCTGTAGACGGGGGCGACCAGTAGGGGGCCGCTGTACCGTGACACCTTCTATATAGATTCAATTTTTTTCATGGTGATGTGTTAGACTATATATACTAGATCACTCAAACTTCCAGAGGACCTTTAGTTTTTAATTATCTGCACAGAAGCCTTGTATTTGTTTTGCACCTGCTATATTCAGATTTTAGACAGGAAATATTTTCAGCCAGTTTAAGTAAGGAAAAACAACAAAGGCAAAATACCTTTCAACTACAAATAAGTTACTCCACAGACTTGTTAGAATAAGAGACGTGTTCACTTAGCCCTTATTTATTGCTAATAATAGTGAAAACACATCCCTCTTGTTCCCTGTTATTAAAGGACTGTAACGTTCTGCGTAGCGCAGAGCAGGGAGGCAGACACAAACGCTGAGGAGAGCGAGATTTATTCAAGGGCACTCCATCATCGTCACTAAAGCAGTCAGGGGTCATAACGGGGGGGGCAGTCTGAATAACACAGATACACGGGCATAACGCAAACAAGGCAAACACGAGCAAGGCAGGGAAACACAGAGAACACAAACCACAGGCAAACAGCAATCCAAACTGGAACAAACCACGACAACCAAACATCCAAAACATCCGACAAAGGACAAGGGAGACTCAGGGGCTATAAAACAAGAACTGATAACAAGGAACAGGTGATGGCAATGACACAGGGGCGTGGTAGACAATAGGGAATTATCAAAACAAACGAGCAGGGCGGGACAAACGGGCAAGGAACACAGACACGAGGGAATCCGGAGTGACAGCTAGGGGAGGGGGCGCGGCCATACGTGACAAGGACAAATCAGGCAAGCCGGGTTCCTGGGGGTGATGTAGGCTTCATTCTACCAAACACCAACAAAGGGAGGAGGTGCATAGCTGAAGATCACTATGTTCTCATAACACATTATTACATCATAGCCTGTGTATATGTAGAAGAGGAAACTAAACAACAGCCTATATGTTACGGTGGGAGGAGGCAGACACGACGAGCAGGTATTTTAACATTTTATTGGTGCACAACGAACAAAGTGCAGCGCGAATAACGCAAGCACTTTCACACAGAACACTTAACGGCACGAGCTTTAGACTAAAGCCCTATCCGGACGGGATTAGTTTCTCAGGGGGTCCTGGGGTAATTTTCTCTTTTACGGGGGGTCCTCTGTGATTTTAATCCCGTCCGGAACGAGCATGTCTGTGTTTTTCTCAGACGTCCTCAGAGAAAATTACAGGCGGAATTACCTACTGTTTTTCGCTGTACTCCGTGGTCGTCTGGTAATTTTAGTCCCGTCCGGATTCACATGTCTGAGTTTATACATGCAGACATCACCTCGCGTTTAATAAAACAGCTATATGTCCACTGCCACGCACCGTAGTTACACGTTGGGCGCGCGTTTTCACATGCTATCACGTGACAAGGCGATGTCATGTGACCGAGAAAGCCAAAAACTCACGGGTCCTCCTGTTTTTTCAATTGCTGTCCGGATGCAAGAGTTTTATCACTGAGTACAAGGGTGAAATATTTTTCACAGACGTCCCCCTGAGAAACGAATCCCATCCGGATAGGGCTAAAGACGAGCACAAGACATTGCGCGAACGCACATTAAATAGGTGATTAACATATACCCTCGTGATCTCGAGACAAGGCACACGAACACGCTCACAGACGACCCACGCCCACGGAACTACAAACATGGACATAACTACACGCAGACAACGTATTGACACGCCCACAAGGAGGGGTCCGGAGCTGTCACCGTGACACTACATAGATACAGCACTATCTAAGTGGCAGGGGAACTTGTAAACAAACAAATAAATGAACAATTTATAAAACATAAAAATCTCTAAGCTAACAACCTCCTAGCATAGCCACATGAGTCCTCTTCTTTCTTAAACATCTCTGTGATAACATGTCTGGAACTGTTTGCTTTATTATGGAACTTCACTGCTGTATACGTGAGTCCTTCAGCAGATGTGCTGGAATTGTGGGTAATTGAGCTGTGAAATAAATGTACATATCATGGGAGTGTGATAATGGTTGAACTAAAGTATAAACAGTTTGGGAGTGATCAAAGGGGTTTGTGGGTAACTGGATTTGGGCATAAATACTTTGGGAGGGGTCAGAGGGGTTTGTGGATAGAGTAGACTCGAGTAGACTGTAGACCAGGGGTGCCCACGCCTTTTCAGCGTGCGAGCTACTTAAAAAATGACCAAGTCAAAATGATCTACCTACTATAAAAATGCAAAACAAATTTATTTATTCTATATTATCATTATGTAAGTTATTATTATTACTATTTAATAGTGTATTCTTTCTTTCCTTTTCCTTTTAGGATAAATAAAGTATTTTATTATTTATATTTATATGTAACTGTATTCCTCATAGCTGGACAGCTTTGATTGAAGATAATGTTTCTGATTTGTTTCTAAAGTCTCGGGACAAGGAATTAGCGGCTTCATCAAATGCCTCTTTTATCATCTCTGCATCTTGGAAGGACTTCTTGTGTTTAACAAATAAGTGATTCACCCAAAATGGTTCTTCAGTGGCTGCCTTCGCTTTTGTGGCCAGATCTGAGTAAAATGACTGCTGTCTGGACAACTGGGATTTTAGTTCTTTCACCTTTCTCCTTCTCAGCTCACTTTTCGGGGGAAAGTCAATGTCATAATTTTTATGAACAGTCCGAAAATGCCGCTCAACGTTTCCCTTCTTTGGAATAGCAACGGCACACTGACAGATGAAGCAATCGCACTTAGAATACAACAGTGAAATATAGTGAATATGATATAGTGAAAAAAAAATCTTCCTCCCATTCTGTATGAAGTAGGTTTTAGGCTTCTTACTCGGACCAGCTATGGCACTCATATTTATACCCTTTGTTGTATTTAGTTTAAATAAATTGGAGGCTAGCTACGCAGCAAGGTAACTGAACATGTTAGCACGGTTTGACGCGCATGTGTAGGTCTCCCCTCAGAGTGCTCGGGATAAATGCCCTCTTTTGTACCTCTCCTCCCCCTCACAGTCTCGGCGGAGTACTCCGAGGGAGTCGGGCTCACGTCTTCCTCTTCCGGGCATGGCTCACCGTCAGAGTACTCGGACGGAGGCAGGCTGCCTTCCTTGTCCTCACACTCAGTGAGGTCCGAGTACTCGGACGGGGGCGGACTCGCTTCATCCCCATAACGCTCGGTGGGAGCCGAGCACAGGGATGGAGGAGGGCTGACATGTTCCTCACCCTCACCGTAATACTCGGTAGGGGCCGAGTATACGGACGGAGGGGAGCTTCCCCCCTCTTCCTCACCCTCGCCATAATACTCCGTGGGAGCCGAGTATACGAATGGAGGGTAGCCTTCCTCCTCTTCATCACCCTTGCTGTAATACTCGGTAGGGACCGAGTATATGGACAGAGGGAAGTTCTCCTCTTCTTCTGACCCTTCCTCCTCCTCGAACTCACCCTCTGGAGTCTTGTCTTCCTCTCCGCTGCAATAAAGCTCCACTGAGCTAGGGTCAACCAGACGTGCAAAAGTGGGTCTGGACTGACCGACGTGATACAGACATGATTTTAACGTCTTTCTGACGTCGCATGTTTGCTGGGTAGTCCCAACATGTTTTGCGTTGAGGTGGTAACGAAGTGTGGAAGTGCTCCTGTGATAAGCGAACTCCTTCCTGCATAAAGTGCTAATAACACTATTTGTGTTTGTACTTTCATTTGGAAGTTTCTTATATTTAAATTTCCCATCCACCAGCGTAGCCTCTTCAGTCATCTCCATCATGCTCATCTTATTGTGCGTCCATATAATCTGTATGTCTGGAACTCGTGCACTGAGAAACATTCCATGGTGCGAAAGTGTCTCATGCGTTAAATGTGTTAAAATGCGTTAATTTTTTTAGTTCGTTAATTTTCCTGTAATTAATTAATCGAAATTAACGCGTTAAAGTCCCACCACTACTTCATACATGCATAAATGTCTCTGTTAAAACTAATAACATGTCTTTTAACATTGGAATTTATCATGACATTAAAGTACAAAACAGTTGATCAAAACCAAATATTTTGGTGAATAAAAAATTTCAAATGGTTTTGAATATGTGAGTGTAAACACTATGGTACACTGTGAGTGTGTACACTATGGTACACTATGAGTATGAACACTAGAGTGTGTGCATGTGTGTTACCTTGTGTCTTCCTTCTCTTTCTGAGAGGCACTATGAGGAATGATGTTCCCATCAGAAGCAGCATCAGAATCACAGACAGAACACTGATCACAGTGGAAGATGGAGATCCTGCAGGAACAGAGTCATAATACATGAGCCAATCACATTGAACCTCTATCCTGGTCATGCAGTCGTGTCTGAAGATGACTGTGTGTGAGTAGTTTCACTCCACACTGTACAGTCCACTGTGTGTCAGCACCTGTAGGAGGAGAGGAAGAGTATGTGGGTGTGGATGATGAAGATGTGGTTGGTTTGTGTCCTGTAGACTGATGCATGATGATGGATGTGGTGATGAGACTTGAACTGCAATATCTGGATTTACACAAACTCAAGAGTGACAGATGGTCCATAACGTGACACACTGTGATAAGTCCATAATCACTCCACACTGTTGTTGCAGACTGTGGACATTCATAAAAGGAACAATTTGTCTCACCTGTGCTTATGTCTGTTGTAGGAGAGGACTGTAGTTTTAGATGTTGTGAGTACAGTTGATCTTGGTGATGAGCATGATGAAGATCCTGATGGTGCTGGCACTTGTGGTTCTGTTAATGGAGATGAAGAGGTTAACATTTAAAGACAAAAACTGTTATCGTCCTTCCCCTGTGCCCAGAGCAGTCCCCCAGGGGATTGTGGGTTTTGGTTGAGACTACGCTGTTTGCGACTGGTTGCTGCATCTCACGTGTGTGTGTGTGTGTGTTGACTGGATGTAAAAGCAGAGTATTGATTGTGAAGTGTCTTTGGATATAAGAAAGACACCACAGATGTGTATCTATTAATAATAATAAGAAGAAGAAGAAGAAGAAAAAGAATTACTGTTATGAGTAAATTTGAGGTCTGTATTATACACATAAACATACTTGTGTGTACATTAAACAGCTCACAGACATTCATCTAAAAAAGTACTCATATTTTCTCAGACATATGGATAGCTGTTTTCTAAGAAGGTGGACTCTGCAGAATAAACCATCGTGCATACAGTGATAAGCTACACTGAGCTACACACTCAGGCTTTTTTTCTGTTCCTCATTTAAAACACTATTAATATGACAATAACTTCTCCATTTAAACACAGTAAAATCAATGTGCTGTTTTAGACAGGCTGTTTAAACTTCTCAAAGATACAAAGTGTCTGGAATAACAAAGATTAATTGATTGTTATGTACAAAGTAGATCTGTACAAAGTAGATCCATGTATCCATGATCAGATTCCCAGTCTGAATCAGCTCCACACCAGTAGGCGTGTGTACCAGTAGTATGTACCAGAATTATTCGATTTGATTGATATTTGCAAGGTCACTGTGAAGACCTGATTTGATTCACCACTCTTTTTAAGTGGTGTTTTATAAGTACAAACAACTGTTTTCACTATCTTGCAGAGAAACTTTGGGTTTCTTCTGTGGGATTCTGGGTATTTGCAACTGATGTTCACAGTTCCTCTATAGCCAGTCTCACTGATGGACCTCCCATAGTTCAGATCTGTCAATCATAAACAGATCAAAATGTGCATTTATTAATATTGTTGTTATTCTGGCATTTACTATGCTAATGAATGCTAATAAAGGGAAATATCAGATATATTTAGTTATGCTAAAAGTAATTGTTTTCACACGACTGTGATGTTCATATGACATGGTGTGTGTGTGTGTATGTCTGTGTGTGTGTCCTACATGGACTGATATACTGTCCATGCTTGCATCCTTCCATGCACCAACACATGTACTGCATTAATAGGTCCCGCCCGCATGAGTTGGATTTAGCAGTTTAGTAGATGAATGTATGTTACATGCTACTCACCTTCTGTTACATTCACCTTCACTCCAGTGTAGGTGTGTAGTTGATCAGACACAGCAACACCACACTGGTATGTTCCAGTGTAATATACACTCAGTTCTCTGATAAACACACTACTACACTTCTGTTGTCATGAACTGAGAATCTGAGCTGATGACTCCAGTCAATGTTTGGGGTTTGTTGTTATTTGATCTAAACACCACTGATCATTTCCAATCTTAGAGAAAGATTTCAGTTTGGTTTTGTATTCATCCTCATATTTGCACTTGATGTTGACTCCTCCCCCTGCATATGCAGTCACTTAATTAGAGGCCACGCCCCCTGCTAAAAGCATGTTGACATCACACTGTTATAAAGAGTCCTGTATGAGAGCTTGTACTGTCACCTTCCCTGTAGTGGTAATACATGATGCTGGAAAGGGTAGTCTGATGAACAGGAGCAGTAGAGGAGAACACTCACCTGCCTTTACCTTCACTTTCACTGTTGTGTATGTGTCTGTCTGTAGAAATGTATCCACTGCACACTGGTAGGTTCCAGTATCTTCCACTGTGAGGTTTCTCATCAACACCCAGAAGACTTTAGCACTGGTGTTATCATACAGAGAGAATCTGCCTTCATGCACCCATGTCTCTGATGTCTGCTTTAATTTGGTCAGCATGTGGTATAAGTTTCCCTTTGCAGAAATATTTCATATCCATTCTGATATTTGCATTTGATCCTGTCTCCTCCTCCTGAATATGCTGTCACATCACTGGTGGACTCTCCTGTCACTGAAACACATCAGAGTGAGCATAATATGTTTGAGAAAGCTCACTGGTGACTTTTGGAATCACAACTAGGTCACTGATAGTATAAATGAGAATGCGTTGGAACTAAACTATAACAAATTGAATTGATTGCTATGGTTAGCTATTGTAACTAGATATCCCAACATCAAATCGTGATGACATTCCTGTGCAAATAACACTCGGACTTCATCTTACTGACAGCATTGATGATGATTCCTTACCTGAGATAAGGTAGAGGGTGAAGACAAAAATGGTGAACTTCATTCTGTCGTTCACAGATACCTCACTTCACAGCTCCGTCGCTGCCTGATCTGTGTCTTCTGCTTTTTATACAGAAATTTGACTTTTTTCCATGAGAGAGAGAGAGTGAGAGACAGAGAGAGAGAGAGAGAGTCAGGCACTATTTCTCCATTAACATTTGAATATTGACATCTTTTTAGCATGGTGGTGAGGTTGACAATTACATTTCAAACACGTTATCACGAAATGCAAAGCATATTAAACGAATAGCATGAACTTGATAATTCAAATTGGGAAATACATTTTCATTTCAATAAAGGCACAAATAAAGCATCAAAATGTCTTGAAACATGAAACATGAATAGACGTCCATCACATTGCAAATGTAAATGGAATTACTGCATTTGAATGTGAATTTTGAGCTCAAAGTTGCTTGTATGTGTGGAACATGTAAATGTATATTACATTTTCATTTTAATATTGATACAGAAAAACTTCCACAGGCTCACATCACCACTGAGGACAGCCTTCAAACGTTGGGAGGAAGCCAGACACAATACGTCCACTAGATGGCACTGTTGTGCCATTTAATTGCAGGGCTTGTTGCAGTCAGCAGAGCTAGTGTAAGATTTATTTATGTATTTGAATTAGGGGTGGGCATAGATTCATTTTTTTAAATCTAGATTAATCTCACTGAAATCTTGAAATTAATCTGGATTAAAATAGCTCATATGCGTGCTACCCAAGTAATGACTAAAAGTCAGTCTTTGAGATAGGGTTTCTTAATACAGAGGGTGCATTAGACCAGGGGCTCATCTCCTGTTTCCAAAATGCATCAGTGACTGCTTGAGGAAGCTGTTCTACTTCGATACTTGAAGAAAAAAAACATGCTCAATAAAATGTAAGCTACTCGTGTTCAACGGTTTATTTGTAAGCCTATATACTGTACATTAAACGGGGTTGATAACGTGTTTATTCAGCTAAACATGAGATTTGAAATGTAATCCAACATTTAGTACATTTAACCTGTTTTCGGCGTCTGCAACTCTTCCCCTGGGCTGCATCAGTGCTTGACCCAGCGTCAGCAGCATTAGCAAACGGGTGCTTTGCGTTTAAATGGTACTTTAGACTGGTAGAACTCCTACAATAAACTAATTCCACGTTGCATAAGGTGCAAACAACTTTAGTCTTGTCAATGTCTCCATTAGGAAGCTTCCTAAAAATGAATTTTCCATGAAGCAAACCTGGCGACTTCGTGGCTGCATCCATGAACATGTGCGATCTGTCGTGGGTGGTAATTCATAGGTTTGAAAACTTGTTCTCGCCCCCTACTGTGCAATTTGGTTAGGAA
This sequence comes from Brachyhypopomus gauderio, assembly GCF_052324685.1. Classification (NCBI taxonomy): domain Eukaryota; kingdom Metazoa; phylum Chordata; class Actinopteri; order Gymnotiformes; family Hypopomidae; genus Brachyhypopomus; species Brachyhypopomus gauderio. The sequence goes on from NC_135212.1 coordinate 4,617,789, forward strand.
TACAGCCGAGCTAAACTATCAAGGTGAATGTCATCAGTTTGCTTAACTATTTTGACCCAGTTCCCAACCCAATTTTAAGAATAGATTAACGGCGATATTTTTTTATATCGCCCGATAAGAGTATCAAATAAACGAACGCCGTTAAGGCCGATAACGGCCCACCACTAATTTGAATACATAAATTTGCAAAATGTTTCAAAAGTGTATGTATATTAATTTGGGAAACCATTACAAAATTGTCAATCTGTCTAAAAATATAGTCAAATATCTATAGACAGCATGTGAAAGATGATTGGAGTCCCAGGAATCTCTAAGGCTAGGAACACACTAAACTGACACTGAAGCACTAACACCAACTATGAGAGACATATCTTCACCTTCTGTCTAAAATATGATCTGAATTTATGATCCCAGGGCATTGAATCCAGCTTTACTCCAGTCCTGAAAGTGTGGACTCCATCACAGTTTGGAGGGTTTTGGGTGGTAATTAATAAATACACTGTAGAACTGCCTGGCTTGGTCAACTACTGAACTATTGTACTGATGGTGGTGGACATACTCCCAGTCAGAAGCATTGAATGCTGGGGGGTTGGGGGTTGTTTGTGCAAAACAGAGGAAATGCACAATGAAGCTGCAGTGGAGTTCAGTGTTTACGATGGGGTTTGCCAAGGCAGAGTAAGAGTGCAGTAGGTGATGGGATCAGATGGTTCATGCGGACTGAAAACTCCTCGTGTGACTTGGCACAATGTAGTCATACAAGTACTGTTCTCCTGGCAACCAGTGTGCAGAGAGCCTCATGGAATGGGTTTCCATGGTCAAACAGCTGCATTCAAGTCAGACATCACCAAGTGCATTGCAAAGCATCAGATGCAGTGGTGTAAAGCATGCCGTCACTGGACTCTAGAGCAGTGGAAGTGCGTTCTCTGGAGTGACAAATCGTCTGTTTGATCATGGAAACCCATTCCATGAAACTCTCTGCACATTGGTTGCCAGGAGAACAGTACTTGTCTAACTACATTGTGCCAAGTGTTAATTTCGGTGAAGGGGGAATTATGCTGTAGGGTTGCTTTTCAGGAGCTGGGTTTGGCCCCTTAGTTCCAGTGAAGAGAACTCTGAATGCTTCAGCATACCAAGACATTTTGGACAATTCCAGCTCCCAACTTTGTGGGAACAGTTTGGAGCTGGCCCCTTCCTCTTCCAACATGACTGTGCACAAGTGCACAAAGAAAGGTCCATAAAGACATGGATGGCAGAGTCTGGTGTGTGAACATGACTGGCCTGCATGGAGTCCTGACCTCAACCCGACATGGCACCTTTGGGATGAATTAGAGCGGAGTCTGAGAACCAGGCCTTCTCGCCCAACATCAGTATATGACCTCACAAATGTGCGTCTGGAAGAATGGTCAAAAATCCCCATAAACACACTCCTAAACCTTGTGGACATCCTTCCCAGAAGAGTTGAAGCTGTTCTAACTGCAAAGGGTGGACCAATGCCATATTGAACCCTATGGATTAGGAATGGGATGTCACTTAAGCTCATATATGATTCCTTCACCTCAAGGAAGTGAATACTTTTGGCAATACAGTGTACATTTTCTTCAAATGTAATATAGTTGTGCCTTTATTATATACAATCAGGGTTGCCAACTCTCACGCATTGAGCGTGAGACACACGCTCACACATCCGATTTCTCACTGTTGCAGGATAGCCGAGTGGCGTTTGCAAAAAACTGAAAAAACAGAACCGGAAGTTCCACCATGCCACATTTATTCAGTCCACCGTGCAGAGTGCCTTGGAATCCCACAAACATTAATAAAGAATGCGCAAAAAACAAAACAAAAAAAACAAGTTAACATAAACTAATCAACACATATCAACCAGGCTCTCACTCATCTGCCTTTCAAGTCAGCTTTTTTCCCTCTTATATCAGAGTTCTGCCTTTTACAGAACAGTTTTACAGAACATTAGCTCTTGGATTCAACCACTGACCGGCACGCCCGCAGGTAAGATTCAAAATGCACCAGTTCTAATGACCTTCTTCCATTTTATATTAAATCAAACATTTTATTATTTAAGCAATATTTTAATATGAATATAAAACATTTCATAATAAAACATTCATGCTGGAATCCCCTTTTTAGAACCAGAACCATAAAAGCAGGTCCTCTCTCATCGCGTGTCTTCCTCCCCCCTGCGCCGCGAAGCCACGCCGACGCTGAGCAGCTGGAGCAAGACCCGGTGTGCGCTTTCCAGCTGGCTTCGGCTCGGACGATCCGACCCCGAGATGGCGGAGATGCTCCGCGAGGGGGCGGTAAGGATATGGAGGGAACGACACCCTCCTCCTTCCCGCTCCCTCTCGCCTCTGAGGGTAGGCGCCTGCGTGATAGGTGCCACCTCGTCAACCCCAGAGAGCGAGTTTGGGGAGGAGGACTCCGAGGAGGAGGAAGAGGACTACCCTCCTTCTGTGTGTTCCGCTCCCACCATGGACTATGGTGGGGAGGAGGAGGAAGATGAGAACTACCCTCCGTCCATGTGTTCCACTCCCACCGTGGACTACGGTGGGGAGGAGGAGGAGCCGCACTGCACCCGGTGGAGGGTTCGCAGCGAAGGCAGGAGGAGGACCGTCCACCGCAGCACCAGCAGCTCCCGGTCTCTCTCCCCTGATCGCTGTCCTCCTGGTGCGAAGCCTGGCGCCCGTTACATGTGTGTCTGTTCCGGTGTTTGTATGTCTTCCTGTATGTGTGCCTAATCCTTTTTTCCTTTTCATGCCTCTGTGTGTTAATGTACCAGTTTGTGTGTTTGTGAACGTCCCGTTGAGTGTGTCTAACGTCTTTTCCCCGGTCTTCCCAGGGAGGGTGTTCTAGGCGGTTCGTGGTGGACTCTCCGCCGAGGGCGGTCATCTCCCAGGCGCAGGACTGAGCCTGTCGGACCCGCCCATCAACGTGGGTTCGGGGCACTTGGTCCTGTTGGCACCCTGACGGGTAGTGCCCTTGGTGGGGGAGTCTGTCACGTTGAGGACCCCGGCTCCTCCCTTTTGGGCGTGTGTTTACGTCGTCTATGTCTCCTAGTCTGCGTCTGTGTATCTCTGTGGGTGCGGTTATGTCTTGTGATCATCCGTCTCACCTGTGGCTCGTCTTGTAATCACATGGGACTTATGTGGTTTGTCTACTTAATGTGCATTCACGCAGTGTCTTGTGCTCGTCGTTGTCTGAGTCATGCACGTGTGTGTGTGTTACCGTGTTTTGTGCAATTAAATGTCACGTTCGTTCAAAGACGAGAAAGATTTCTGCCTCATTCTTCGCTACGCCCCGGCCGTGACAATTCCTTTAACACCAGTTAGGTTGATTAAACTGTACAATTATTACAAGTCATTATTTATTATTTTTTTCAAAGATTTAATTTCATTTGACCTAAACCAAAAAATAAGTGATTTTACAAAAGAAGATTTTAAAAGTTGTAACACCTCACCACTTAACAGAGTAGAAAAGAGTGTTACAAGGATCTTCATCCCAGGAAGTTCCCAGTGAAGATTTTGGCAATCTGAAACTCTTCAAGGGTTCCTCAAATGCACTTTCACCACTGAAATCCCATGAAAAAACTGTTTCTTCACGTTGTTTTTCCAAATTGTATATTTTGTTGCGTTTTTAGATGATATCAGTGTCTATTTCACTTCTGTGATGCTACATTTGTGGCCACAAAGTTGCCGTGCTGTTGTGGTCTTTACCCCCAGATCAGGAATAGTGTTTCTTCCTCATATGAATATACACATAACTGTGTTTGTGTATATGCATATGTATGTGTGAGTGAGAGTGTGTGTGCTTGTGAGAGTTTGAAAGAGAGGATGTGGTTTTTGAGCCACACTTAGCCTTTTCTCTGAACCCTCCACTTTATTTTTGTTTCTCTTTACGTTAAACTGTATTTAAACCATAGATTAAGATGAAGAGAACAAAACAGGTGTACTAAGGTGTACTGAGTGATTTACGAATTCTTCAGTGAATCAACTTCATAAAATGAACATATTGAAATACTGTCATGCCTTACTTTAATCATCCAGCAGAAAATCACTCTCAGTTAAAATGTCCATGTCTTTTCTGCAATGGTTGGCTCGAGAATCTGCAGAACTACAAGAATCTCACTGCTGCAGCACCCCAGCTCCAACTTCCACAGGGCTCAGGGTGTGAAGAAGCAGATTGACTGGAAGTTTTGAGTGAGTGCCAGGTGGAGCATCTTAACCCAGGTCAAGTGTCTTAATCCAGGTGGGGTATCTTTACCCAGGTCAAGTGTCCTAACCAGAGGTGGGTAGAGTATTCAACAATTTTACTCAAGTAAAAGTACTGTTACTTGAACCAAATGTTACTCAAGTAAAAGTAAAAGTATGCATCCAAACAATTTACTTGAGTAAAAGTAAAAAAGTACTTTGATTAAAAGCTACTCAAGTAGTGAGTAAATGCATGAGTACTGTCTCGTGTCAATAAATTACATCATGGGAAATTTAATTACTGGAAACAATGACTTTTAATGATAACTAAAATAATTTATTATAAATAAATATAATATATAAAAATTATTATAAATAATATGTATTTTTGTTTGTTCCTAATTATTAGGCCTGTGAAACTTTAATGTGTTCCACAAAGGCACTATGAGACTGTCAGCCAATACGTGTAGCTATAATGACGCCAACTGAATCAATTCATAGCAAACTTAATCATCATATATTGCTAGTGTGTACACTCGGAGTGTGAACTAGTTTTTAGTATTGCACTGCATTACATTTAATAATTACATCATACAAACGTTATGCCTCTGATATATAGCATTACACAAAATTATACATACAGCAAACTTATCGCATCGTGTTTCCTCAAATTTGATGTCGAGTTCTTATAGGCTGAAACGTCCACACGTTTGGCAGACACAACTGACAGCGCATTATATAACTGTCTTCAGTGCTTAATTTGTAAATCAAACGATGCCGGAACACAAAGAGCGGCATGAGACAAGGGGTCACTGAGGCCAACAATGTCACCGGATCGCACACAAAACGCAACAAGGCGCACAAATGTCAAACAAGCCAATTCGTTTATATAAATTACTTTTAAATGATTTATGTGTGTTTTATGTGCACCCTTCAAAATGAAAGAGTTCCTGGATCCTGTTCCGGCAGGATCCGGCTCAAATTAAGCCCTGACTGTCCTTTTTACACGTTTGTAATAAACATTGGCTGTATGTGAGGTCAGGGATGCTCGGTAGCACTGTTGCCAACTCCTCAGTAAGGAAAGTCACTATTGGTTGTCCTAAAAGTCGCTAGAAGTTGCTAAATGACATCATCACCTAATTTGCATAATACGTTTTTGAAGCTGTAAAAGAATAACGTTGGGAGAGATAAAAAATGAGTAAAAACACCCTAAATATGTTAGAACTACAAATGAACAACATCTGTTGCCTTTGAAATAGGCAGTCACTTCTCAAAAGAACTACATGACTTTAATGCTTTGTATAAATAATTTTTACGTAAATTACATAAATAGTTTTTTTTGCTGTGTTGTTAAATGTTAGTATCTGAGTAGCAGTTAGCAGGAACTAGTTGGCATAGAAATCAACCTTACAATACAGGCAATATGCCCATATATTATCTCCAGTACAAAACCCAAAACCAGAAAAGTTGGCACGTTGTGTAAATCGTAAATAAAAACAGAATACAATGACTTGCAAATCATTTTCAACCTATATGCAATTGAACACACTGCAAAGACCACATACTTAACGTTCGAACTGGTAAACTTTGTTATTTTTTGCAATTATTAGCTCATTTGGAATTTGATGCCTGCAACATGTTTCAAAAAAGCTGGCACAAGTGACAAAGAAGACAGAGAAATTTGAGGAATGCTCATCAAACACTTATTTGGAATATCCCACAGGTGAACATGCTAATTGGGAACAGGTGGGTGCCATGATTGGGTATAAAAGCAGCTTCCTTGACATGCTCAGTCATTCACATAGAAGGATGGGGAGAGGGTCACCACTTTGTGAACAAATGCGTGGGCAAATTTTCGAACAGTTCAAGAACAACTTTTCTCAACGAGCTATTGCAAGGAATTTAGGAATTTCACCATCTATGGTCCGTAATATCAAAAGGTTCCGAGGATCTGGAGAAATCACTACACGTAAGGGGCAAGGCCGAAAACCAACATTGAATGCCCGTGACCTTCGATCCCTCAGGCGGTACTGCATCAAAAACCAACATCAGTGTGTAAAGGATATCACCACATGGGCTCAGGAATACTTCAGAAAACCACTGTCAGTAACTACAGTTCGTCGCTACATCTGTAAGTGCAAGTTAAAGCTCTACTATGCAAAGCAAAAGCCATTTATCAACAAGATCCAGAAACGCCGCCGGCTTTGCTGGGCCCGAGCTCATCTGAGATGGACTGATGCAAAGTGGAAAAGTGTTCTGTGGTCTGATGAGTCCACATTTCAAATAGTCTTTGGAAACTGTGGACGTCGTGTCTTACGGACCAAAGAGAAAAAGAACCATCCGAACTGTTATAGGCGCAAAGTTCAAAAGCCAGCATCTGTGATGGTATGGGGGTGCATTAGTGACCAAGGCATGGGTAACTTACACATCTGTGAAGGCACCATTAATGCTGAAAGGTACATACAGGTTTTGGAGCAACATATGCTGCCATCCAAGCGACGTCTTTTTCATGGACGCCCCTGCTTATTTCAGCAAGACAATGCCAAGCCACATTCTGCACGTGTTACAACAGCGTGGCTTCGTAGCAAAAGAGTGCGGGTCCTCCCCTGGCCTGCCTGCAGTCCAGACCTGTCCCCCATTGAAAATGTGTGGCGCATTATGAAGCGTAAAATACGACAACGGAGACCCCGGACTGTTGAACAACTTAAGCTGTACATCAAGCAAGAATGGGGAAGAATTCCACCTGAAAAGCTTCAAAAATTGGTCTCCTCAGTTCCCAAACGTTTACTGAGTGTTGTTAAAAGGAAAGGCGATGTAACACAGTGGTAAAAATGTCCCTGTGCCAACTTTTTTGCAATGTGTTGCTGCCATTGAATTCTAAGTTAATGGTTATTTGCGAAACAAAATAAAGTTTCTCCGTTCGAACATTAAATATATTGTCTTTGCATTCTATTCAGCTGAATATGGATTGAAAAAGATTTGCAAGTCATTGTATTCTGTTTTTATTTACGATTTACACAACATGCCAACTTTTCTGGTTTTGGGGTTGTACATTGCTTCAGCCAGCCTTTAAATTCAGGATTTGATTCCCACTCTTTCCTGTATTTTTGAGAATAGAGTTTAGAGTGAGACATGATGAGCAAGTTAGCTAGATGTTAAGGTTTCACAGAGACGCACTGTGGACGAGTCGAGTGACCGGCTACGTGGTGAATGAGGTCAAGAATGACTGAGACTGTGTGAGTTAAATTCAGTGATTTCTTTTCGTGTCTCACATATTTACATCCCCCGTCAGTGGCAGCTTTGGGCATGCGCAGTTCATTTGCAGTGTGGACGTGGAGCGGTGAGGGTCTGCTCTGAGTGTTGTGGGCGGGGCTCACGGCCCAGAGGACAGCAACTAAAGAGCTTGTTTGTTCAGAGTCGCCAAAAGTCTCCAATAGCACTACAAAAAGTCGCTAGATTTGTCGCCAGGTGGAGTACCCTAATCCCGGGTGGAGTATCTTACTCCAGGTGTAGTATCTTAATCCAGGTTAAGTATCCTACCCCAGGGACAGAAGGCAGTGTGTCCAGTACTGGTGTTCCCTAAGGGGCAAGAGAAGGTCTCTTCTGCCCTGAGTGTCTTGTCCTGTTATGATTTGGATAGAAACACTGCCATCTCCTGGCAGCAACTGCTTTTTAAGTGCACTGTGCTTTGAGTATTCCATTACATCTTATTATTCATCTTTAAATCTTTAATATCTCAAAATAGTTGATTTATTTTGCATTTAGGAGTGTGTCCTACTCATTGATCTATACTACAGGACAAGACTGCTAATGATGTAGCAATCAGAAATCACTGACCGACAATATCTATATAGCCCAACAATTAATAATAACAGAAGTGAGTTACTGTGTAGACATATTGTCACGCTACAGCCCCAAACACCTTCCTTCCCTTTCACACGGTGCTTGTTAGGTTACGTGTATATCGTGTGTGTGTGTATCGTTTGGTGCTCGTCTTTAATGTGATCTGTGTGGTAATGTTACTGATTGATGTTAGCGAAACACGCCGTGAACGTGTCCTGTCAAAGTTGGGTTTGACTGCTGTTCCAGCACGCTGTGAGCATGTCCTGTGTCCAGCTCAATAAACTTAGCCTTTGTTTGAACGCACCTCGTCTTTTTATCCTCGACTCCCTCGCGCCTGTTACAGAAAGACGAGCCGTAAGGATGCCAGGATTCCATCAGGAAAAAGGTCAAGTAAGCATGGGACAAAGAGGGGGAAGCACCAATGTGCTCCCTCTCCCAGGTCCCATCGCACGCCCTCATCCGGCGCGCATTGCGAAGTTCCGCAGACTAGCGGACGAAGCCTGGTCGAACTGTGCCTGTCAGTTGGCGAGGGACTCCTCCCCCCTGGCAAGAGAGGTGCACATAGGCACGGAACGAGACGTAATGCTCGCCACTGGAGAGGTGGTGCTTGCGCCGTCAGAGGTCGAGTTCGGGGATGAAGACTCCGAGGAGAAGGACTATTCTCCCTCAGTGTGCTCGGAAAGCACCGTTTATTACGAGGGGGATGACGTCAGCCCCCCTCCGTCGGAGTACACAGCTGACCCAGAGGAGTATGGTGAGAGTGTCAGCCCTCCTCCGTCAGAGTACGAGGAAGCCAGTTTCCCTTGGCCAGAAGGCTCGGAGGAAGGAGCGAGCTCTGGAGAGGAGGTGGAGAGTCGGCCCCCTTCAAAGTGCTCTGAGGTGACGGTGTAGTCATGGGGGAGGGGCCACCGGGCCAAGGATGCTCCGCGGTCTTCCTCAGAGGAGAAGAGTGTCCGGAGGGCAGCACACCTGAGGCCACCAGCATGAGGAGCTGCTACTCCTCAGAGGAGGAGATGGAGTTTGAGGAAGGAAGGCGAGAGAGAGTCGCTGCATAAATCTCCCCCTCCAGGAGCGTGGCTCGGGTATGACCCTGCAGAGCGCCCTCACGAGGCGTTTCACAGGACCCCCAGTACTCCTAGGCAGCCTCGCATCGAAAAGCGCCCTCTAGTGTCTGCCAGAGTGACCACACACTGTCCCAGGGCCTGAAATTGATTTTTCAAAATGAGTGGGAATTCCCCCCTTAAATGTGTCACATAAGGGGGATTTCTACATTTTGGGGGGGGATACTACTGGTGAACCTAAATACAGGTCTTACTGTGCTTCAACAAGATATACATTGATATATATATATACATATATACACTGCTCAAAAAAATAAAGGGAACACTCAAATAACACATCCTAGATCTGAATGAATGAAATATTCTCATTGAATACTTTGTTCTGTACAAAGTGGAATGTGCCAACAACAAAATCACACAAAAATCATCAATGGAAATCAAATTTATTAACCAATGGAGGCCTGGATTTGGAGCCACACAAAATTAAAGTGGAAAAACACACTACAGGCTGATCCAACTTCATGTAATGATGTAATGTCCTTAAAACAAGTCAAAATGAGGCTCAGTATTGTGTGTGGCCTCACCGTGCCTGTATGACCTCCCTACAATGCCTGGGCATGCTCCTGATGAGGTGGCGGATGGTCTCCTGAGGGATCTCCTCCCAGACCTGGACTAAAGCATCCGCCAACTCCTGGACAGTCTGTGGTGCAACGTGACGTTGGTGGATGGAGCGAGACATGAGGTCCCAGATGTGCTCAATCGGATTCAGGTCTGGGGAATGGGCGGGCCAATCCATAGCTTCAATGCATCTTGCAGGAACTGCTGACACACTCCAGCCACATGAGGTCTAGCATTGTCCAGCATTGTCCTGCATTAGGAGGAACCCAGGGGCAACCGCGCACCAGTCCCACAAGGGGTCTTAGGATCTCATCTCGGTACCTAATGGCAGTCAGGCTATCTCTGGTGAGCACATGGAGGGCTGTGCGGCCCTCCAAAGAAATGCCACCCCACACCATTACTGACCCACTGCCAAACCGCTCATGCTGAAGGATGTTGCAGGCAGCAGATCGCTCTCCATGGTGTCTCCAGACTCTGTCACGTCTGTCACGTGCTCAGTGTGAACCTGCTTTCATCTGTGAAGAGCACAAGGCGCCAGTGGCTAATTTGCCAATCCTGGTGTTCTCTGGCAAATGCCAAGCATCCTGCACGGTGTTGGGCTGTGAGCACAACCCCCATCTGTGGACGTCGGGCCCTCATACCATCCTCATGGAGTCGGTTTCTAACCGTTTGTGCAAACACGTGCACATTTGTGGCCTGCTGGAGGTCATTTTGCAGGGCTCTGGCAGTGCTCCTCCTGTTCCTTCTTGCACAAAGGCGGAGGTAGCGGTCCTGCTGCTGGGTTGTTGCCCTTCTACGGCCTCCTCCACATCTCTTGGTGTACTGGCCTGTCTCCTGGTAGCACCTCCAGCCTCTGGACACTACACTGACAGACACAGCAAACCTTCTTGCCACAGCTCACATTGATGTGCCATCCTGGATGAGCTGCACTGCCTGAGCCACTTGTGTGGGTTGTAGAGTCCGTCTCATGCTACCAAGAGTGTGAAAGGACCACCAACATTCAAAAGTGACCAAAACATCAGCCAGAAAGCATAGGTACTGAGAAGTGGTCTGTGGTCCCCACCTGCAGAACCACTCCTTTATAGGGGAGGTCTTGCTAATTGCCTCTCATTTCTACCTGTTGTCTATTCCATTTGCACAACAGTAGGTGAAATTGATTAACAATAAGTGTTGCTTCCTAACTGAACAGGTTGGTTTCACAGAAGTATGGTTGACTTGGAGTTATATTGTGTTGTTTAAGTGTTCCCTTTATTTTTTTGAACAGTGTATATACACATTATATACATACATTATACCACTCAAGTGTTGCTTTAGCAATATGCTTTGGGTCATTGTCCTGTTAGAAGGTAAATCTCCGCCCTAGTCTCAAATCACTGACAGACGTGAACAGGTTTGGCTCAAGAATATCCCTGTATTTAGCACCATCCATCTTCCCCTCGACTCGGACCAGTTTTCCAGTCCCTGCTGCTGAAAAACATCCCCACAGCATGATGCTTCCACCACCATGTTTCACTGTGGGGATGGTGTTCTTGGGGTGATGAGATGTGTTGGGTTTGCGCCAGACATAGCGTTTTCCTTGGTGGCCAAAAAGTTCAATTTTGGTCTCATCTGACCACAGTACCTTCCTCCATACAGTTTGGGAGTCTCCCACATGCCTTTTTGCAAACTCGAAACGAGCCTTCCTATTTTTGCCTGTAAGTAAAGGTAAAGCCCATAAAGCCCAGCTCTATGGAGTGTACGGCTTATTGTGGTCATATGGACAGATACTCCAGTCTCTGCTTGGGAACTCTGCAGCTCCTTCAGGGTTACCTTTGGTCTCTGTGCTGCCTCTCTGATTAATGTCCTCCTTGACCGGGCTGAGAGTTTTGGTGGGTGGCCCTCTCTTGGCAGGTTTGTTGTGGTACCATGTTCTTTCCATTTGATGATGATGGATTTGATGGTGCTCCGGGGGATCATCAGAGATTTGGATATTTTTTTATAACCCAACCCTGACTTATACTTCTCTACAACTTTATCCCTGACTTGCTTGGAGAGCTCCTTGGTCTTCATGGTGTTGTTTGGTTAGCTTAATGGTGTTGCAGCCTCTGGGGCCTTTCAGAAAAGGTGTGTATATACTGACAGATCATGTGACACTTAGATTGCACACAGGTGGCCTTCATTTCACTAAGCATGTGACTTCTGAAGGTAATTGGTTGCACCAGAACTGTTTTGGGGCTTCATAACAAAGGGGGTGAATACATATGCACATGCCAATTTTCAGTTTTTTATTTTCATAATCTTTATATACATATATTTTTTTCTCATTTCACTTCTAAAACATAGACCAGTGGTTCCCAAAGTGGGGGGTGCATCCCCTAGGTGGGGCATGGAGCTATTGCAGGGGGTGCGCGGAGCTTGGAAGTAAAACGTTAAGCCTGGTTTATACATTCGCGAGTGACCGTAGTGTGTGACTCCCTGCACAAACGGTGGAAACATTTATACTTTCGCGAGCTTCACTGCAGTGTTCTCCGAAACTATAGGTGGCAGGGGAGAATTAAAAAACCCTGCAAAGCCGGTGAAAGAACATTTTTAGTATAAAGAAACACCCCTCAAAAACAGGGGAATGAACATTTACCTGCCGAATTTTAATGTTGCTTTGTGTTTCAGGTTTGAAAAGTGCTGGAATTTAGGCTAAAGTACTTTCAAATGTTGAAATTGTAACTACTTCGTTTCACAACAAATATCTGTCTGACTGAACAGTTCTCTTGTATTACGTTAACAAATACGAGCCTGAGAGAACATGAGAGAACGTGAAGACGTTAAGATTGAGCGTTTTGAAAATAAACCAACATTAAATAATGTGATTAAAAGTGAATTATTTTGAATCATTTCGAGTATATGTATTAATATTTAACTTAATTAAGTTTATCGTGCTGGGAAATATTGCACTGGACCTTGAAAGTGACGTACAAGTGCTTTAATTCCACCTTGTAAAGGTGTATAAACCCTGCAAACATAACTTTGTTCATTGCGCTGCGGCGCAGCACACGCAAAGTTACAAAATTCGAGAGGCGCACGACCTCGCGAATCGACAGCCATGCGGAGCCACCGCGATTACGTCATTTTCGCTGTGCGGACCCTCGCGCCGCTCGCGACACGTCAAGTATAAAGCCTGGTTTATACTTTCGCGAGCGACCGTAGCGCGCGACTCCGCCCACCTCGCGCGAGCGGTGTAGGCGTTTATACTTTCGCGAGCGTCGCTGCAGTGTTCTCCGAAACGATAGGTGGCAATAGGTGGCAGTGGAGAATAAAAAACCTCTGCAAAACTGGGGAAAGAACATTTTACCTGACCAGAGACCGTATATATACACCAGGCATCAAACATAAATATGGCTTTGCAATGTTGTCCGAAATGATATGTGGTAGTATAAAGAAACACCCCTCAAAAAAAGGGGAATGAACATTTACCTGACGCATTTTGATGTTGCTTTGTGTTTCAGGTTTGAAAAGTGCTGGAATTTAGGCTAAAGTACATTAAAATGTTGAAATTACGTTAACAAATACGAGCCTCTTGTAATTCCAGGAGGAAACATGAGAGAACGTGAAGACGTTAAGATTGGGCGTTTTGAAAATAAACAACCATTAAATAATGTGATAAAAAGCGAATTATTTCGAATTATTTCGAATTATTTCGAGTATATGTATTAATATTTAACTTAATTATGTTTATCATGCTGTAAAATATTGAAATGGACCTTGAAAGTGCCGTACAAGTACTTTAATTCCACCTTGTAAAGGTGTATGAACCCTGCAAACATGACTTTGTTCATTGCGCGCGGTTACAAAATTCGAGAGGTGCACGACCTCGCACAGCGACAGCGCGCGAGGCCCTCGCGCACGGGCGGAGCCTCAGTGATTACGTCATTTTCGCCGCGCGGTCAAGTATAAACCAGGCTTTAACCAGGCTTTAGGTGAGGGCGCGCGCATACAACCACGTAGAATGCGGCGGTACGCGAACGCTAATACACGACGGAGGTTGAACTAAACCCAAACGCCAAAACAAAAACCACAAAACTGAAACCTCCGCCAAAACGTTTGCGGGAAAAGAGAAAAAGAAAACGTCTTCGTGAAAGGCAGCACGAAGGAAAAGACAACAGAAGAAAGACCAAAACAAGGACGCGGAATATACTCAACGCGAAGAACAGTAGCTGGCAAAACACAGCGCGCAAAATAAAGAAAAAGGAGAAAGCAACGCGGGGTAAGTAGGCTACCCAAAAACACAGCGTGCAAAATGAAAGAACACGGAATTACCTCAACGCGAAAAAGGAAATAAACAAAACGGTAACGAAAACCGCCGGAGGAAGGACTGGCTACCCAAAACTGGAAGGCAAAAAATAAAACACTTCCCAAAAACAATAAGAGAAAGATCAGAGAAAATACAGCGGGGGGAAAACTGGAGATGGACCCAAAGGGCGCAGAAGCATAAACACTTGAAAAACACAGCTCGAGAGAGAGAGGCAAAAGACAACGGGAGAATACCAAGGGAAAATGTTACCGGCTGGCTGCTCGAGAAAGAACAAACAACACAGCAAAGATGAGAAGTCAAGGGCCTCCCTAAGTAGGGTGCGAATCAGCTGATTCTCATCTTCGCTGATCACATCTGATAGACGTAGACCTTGAGCGCCCTCTGGTGGTCATAGGCGGGGCAGTGCTGGGGCCTGCCCTGACATAAAACATGTGCACATCAGTAGCGAACCGTGACCATTAAACCTCTGTAAACGAACAGCGGGCATCACAGTCCTGATAGGGGGAGACACAGGCTCACAGGCTTCCACTTAACCCCTCACCTTCCAACACAGATTGAATAGACATGGGTGAATAATTTATTTGCTTATATTTCTGTAATTGTTTAGATGTCGATTGTCAAACTGTAAGTAGATAAAAAAATTTTAATAAATTATATATATTTATATTTTAAGAATATTTTAGGCCCTCTGAGAGGGCGTAGAGGGCCCTGACGGTTCCCCACTGGTGCACATGTGTCAATATGGGGGGGCGTGTGTAGGGGGGGGCGCAAAAATATTCTCATCTACTAAAGGGGAGCAAGGCAGAAAAAGTTTGGGAACCACTGACGTAGACTATTTTGTGCAGATGCATCACATTCAATTCAGATTAAAAAAAAAACATACAGGTTGTAATGTAGTAAAATAGGGAAAAATCCAAGGGGGTGAATACTTTTGCAAGGCACTGTAGCTCAAGAAGCCAGCACCAAACGAAACGCATATTGTCGGCGGGGTGGGCTTGGTGTTTATAGGACTCAACTGAGACCAAACATCGATTAAATTGCCCCACAAACACAGGCTCCACTGTTCAGCTCTCACATAACCCTAGAGTTATGATTACACTGTGCCACTGAAGTAAGTGCTTAGTTTCCCCTCAGTTTCCATAGATCAGGGATGCACAACTTGAAGGAGGAGCCGGGCCAAAAATAAATGTAAAGCTGCTTGAAGGGCACGAGTTTAAATTAAATTGTCGAGTGGGGGGTGGGTCTGGGGAGTTTATATTGTTGAGGTGGGGGGGGGTGGGTGGCGAGTAGTGTAAAATGGAGACAAATTATGTCGCGATCAATTCTTAATGTTTATTTACTCCCGTGGGAGCCCAACTAAAAAGTAGCCCAAAAAACAACACTGTTGGTTCGTCGTTCAAATTCAGCCACAAACCCAGAAGGTGGGCCAAATTATTTATCAACCGGCGGGCCACAACGGAGGTGCCCGCGGGCCGTATGTTGTGCACCCCTGCCATAGATTGTACTGATGCAATGAGCACGGAATCAGCATGGACACGAAACCCTGCAGCTAAACAGCAAATGTGTAATTTTCTTCCTGGGGTTCTAAATGGAAAATAAAATTGGAGCTTGAATTATGAGTGAAATCTGATCTCCAGGTCCACCGCACGACTACACGTGAGCGGCAAAGCACCAGGGCCGACCTCCACGCTGCACATGTGGCACTGTTGATCTGCTAGGAACATCTGAGCACACACAGAGTGTCTCCCAACAGCCTATGTGAGGGGGCTGATAGAAACTGCTCATGGGAGGAGTCACAATGAGCAAAGGTGGCATATGGACATGCACTAGCATGCACCACAAATAACCACGCTCACCCAAAATTTAAAACCATACTCACACAAAATTTTTGTTTACGATGTTTAGTATGTGCACAAAATACAGGGAGATAACAAAACGAGACATGCACCCGGAGGACTTTCTAAACTGACTCAGGAAACAGGACTATACTGGGTGAAATGCGTGTCTCTGGTATTGTGGCAGAGCCGCACTCGCCCCCAGACATGCACAGGCTTATCAGCCTTTGAGATAGTGTTTGAACGGCCTCCAAACACGGGAGTGGGGCCATCTAAATGGGACACACACTTCGTGAAGGAGCCACTGCTGCAGTAATATGATTATCCTGCACACGTCTCTCTGTTGTGTCTGAACAGGTCAAGGCAGTGTTGCCTGAGGTGTCCGAGAATCAACTGCACGGATTCCAACCTGGAGACAGGGTTGTGCCACACGGCTCAAACATAAAGAGAAACATAAATTCGGGGGGTTGGAGAGGAAGTGTACCATATTTTGAATATTTAATAATTAATCTTTAAATCAATTAATAATAAATAAGTCAGGTATCATTACCTATCATTTATTCATTACTGTTAGTAAATTATAGGATACCAGACAACTCAAAGAAATTATGCAAATAAAGTTTAAAAGAATTACAAGTATTATGATTATAGTTAGTTTTAATATATAAAATATTTAATAAATATTTTGTGTTGGATTATTAGGACATACATTTTGTGCTTTTGTTCATGTATTACACCTTACGCCGTAAGGCGGCCATGATGAACCAGATCGTCTGACCACCTGTACCGGCTCAAAAAAAAAAACACTTTCTTATATTTCTGATAAAAAATAAACTTCATCAGAATAAAGATAAAATACTGAATTTATCTTGTATCTACCTCTGAAGCTCTTCCAATGTCTGAAATACAGTTGGTCCCCGGGTTATGACGTCGATCCGTCGTAAATCGATTTTCGGTGTAAATCGGAACATACACACATACTGTACGTAAATAACGTACTATACCCAGTTATCCTATCCTAAAGCTAGCCTTTTGGCAAATACCTTTATCCATAGCTGCGTTTAACTAAGGATAAAGGCCTATCCTGACGCCACGCACACTAAACACCAAATTCCGTTTACGACGCAGAACCACTTAGGTCCAAACAAGGCTTAATACAGTAAATGGGAGATGTGTCAAACCACGAAAAATCGTAACTCGGGAACCTCGTAACCCGGGGACCGCCTGTATGATGTTTATGTCGATTGAATCGGAGTATTAATGTCTTCAGCACGACCAATCAAGTTGAAAACATTAACTGACCAAAACAAACTGGACTTAAGGCAGGAGGGAGGTAGCTTTTTACGTAATGTCCGAAACCGCAAGTCAATCAAGTGACATCGCAGTCATCCATCCAGCACTGATGATCCAGTGAGAGGATCATATTTAAGTCTCAAAACAGATAGCACGCGTGCGAGTGTGGTTTATTATAATGATTTGACGGTTTTTTCCCCCCAAAAAATTCAAATGACGGAAATCCGTCGTGGTGACGGAGAACTTTAAACTTTAACCCATGCATTAGGCGAACATTTTTTTCCTCGCGGACACGTCGGTACGCCGGAATTCCGGCGTGGCGCCTGAAAACTATCAGGCCTGCGATCTTCAAAAGTTGGCAACCCTGTTTCTTGCCTCTCGTGCCTGTGAGACATTTATCTAACGTGTTTGAAATTTTCTGGCATGCGAGGCCATTACTGCGTCTTCATGCATGTGGCACAAAGCCACGGCTCACTCACTGAAGGTGCCTAAGTGAGTCTTCGAGATTCTGCCTAGGATTCGAGTCTGTTTTCTTGGTTTTCTTGTGCAAGATGGCTGTATCTCAGTTAAAGGCTCAGCATGGGGGGCTGTAGAAGCTGCCCGGGTATAGTAACAAGCTACAAGCTCCGGTAAAGACACCTTGGAAAAAAACGTTTTCTAACTTTGCCAAAGCTGTCGTCCAGAAGGACATATCGGGTAAGATCCGAACAACAACACAGTCTTTCTGTGACCACGCTACAAAGTCACAAAACTGTGACCCAGTCACAAATATCTGTGTTTGTACTTGGCAGTAGTACTGGTGTGTCTGCTTCAGGTTTAATTTCCCATCAATTATCTGGAGACTAAAAATGCTGTCACATGCACAGGCCTCCAAAATGAAATTGTTCTGGTACTTAAATGTGCATTTGATTTCCAGACACCCTTTCCCCACAACATCTGCAGTTGATGAACCCATCAGGAGAAGCCCCAACTTCTGGAAAGGATGGCTTTATTATAAACCCACATTTGGGTTTTTTTCATGCTGGGTTGCTGCCAGCTTGACCTAGGCTTGCCTTGCTTCTTCCTCATGATCTACTCCCCATTTTATGGCAGCTGTGGTTGCTGTTTTTTGGGGGTAGCACACGTTTCTCACAATCGACATGGCTTGTCTGATGACACTGGTAGAGATAACAGCTTTGAAATTTGAAGCTGTTAATCTTCCTGCTCTTGATGTGTAGCAGACAGGGGATCAATGCTGCTGTTTTGTCTGAACTTCCACCGCCGCTGCCTGAGCCTCTGTTAGCGCTACCAGATTTGTAAGATTCTCACAGTGCTGCTGCAGAACAGACAATTCACATCCACCCTTTACGTGGTCACGAAGATGCAATAATGACTTCGGCACTACCACTGGCTTTACAGGGTCTGCATAATGATGGCAGTAGTCCTCCATCCCAGAAAGACAAACAACTTTGCTATGAGTGTGCAAAAGCTGAAGCAAGGGAGACCAGTCAGAGAGTGTGGGTTTATGCTCACACAGATTTCTGGAACCGACACGAGTACGTATACCCGGCTTAATTTTCTCTCCTCTGATGCACTTGTCAAGTGCCTTCCTCTTAGCTGCACCAGTGGAGAAGTCAATCTTGTGAGCCACCTCTGCTTGAACCTTGTCAACAGTAGCAGGCATCATCCAGTAGGCTGGAACATCTGTGACCGTTTTGGTCACCCGTATCCGCTGCTACTGCTACTTCAATTTTTCAACTTCAACACTTCAACACTTCAACACTGCACATGCATGGCGATGCCAGCCATGCATGTGCAGTGTGCGCAGTCCACCTGGGCACTAGGACTGATGATCACCCATGGTTTGAGCGGAGGTTCCCTGAGGCGCTGAGAGTGCAAAAAATACTACTACTACTATAAGAATACATATATTCACTCTGAAAATCTGAAGGTCCTGCACCCATCCATTTGTGAACTGTAGATGAGCTTCCAGAGATTTATAATTTTTGAACTGCTCAAACATGTAGGCATTCACGTCACAAATGAGGTAGCTAAACACGTCTGGAAACGTTAATTGTGGAAGCTCATTGTAATAATTTGTCCATACTACATGTTCATATGGATCAAGCCCATTAATGCACATTATTTTGTCAATATACCGTTTTTTTGATTCTGTATTTAACTTGTCGCGGTAAGTGATATCGCCACAGAAGACAGGACAATGTGGCAGTGATGACAGTGGATTCCTCAAGGGGGGCAAACAGAACTGGAATGGGGCATAAAAAAAAAAAACCAACCTGCACACACACGTGCAAAGCGACAAAGTTAAATTTTAAAATCTCAGCACTTTATCCATTGTTACAGTCAAGTAATCTTTCATATATATATATATATATAATATTAGTATATTATATTATATTATATAGTATAATATATTAGCTATTTTAAATATTGTACAAGCTTTCTGTGCTTCGCTATGTGTCATTAGCAAGCCAAAGTGCGCTAAGCGCTCCACAGCTGGGAAGTGGACGTAGAATTCAGTGCAGCAGTGGTACTGTCCAAGCAGATCCAGATAATTTATTAACCCATAACAAAATGCTTTTACTCAGACACAGCAGGAGAGACAGCAGCACCAGGTTAAGGAGATGGAGAAGGAGGATGTGGCCAGGGAGCTGCTCCCAAAATGCAGAGACCAACTCCACCTGGAGGACATGAAGGAATCGCATTCATCACTGAGTAGCACCGGATCCTCTGTAGTGCTGACTTCCACTGCAGTGTCTAATGAGTAAGTGGTTTAGTAATTCCAAAATGTTGGCAGATTCATATAATGAAAGTGCTATGTCAGAGTCAAAGGTGACAGATATGGGTATGCTGTGCTTTCCTGTTTTAGGAGTACAAGTTTGTCAACCGAGGGTGCTGACAGTTCTGTGGTGAGTTTTCTCATCCCATTTATGACTCTATGACAGCGACACATCAGCATATTCAGTAATCATCACAGCTTTAAAATACATTATTCTAGATGTTGTCATTCTAATATTAAATATCATTAATATTAAATATATCATTGGAGTATCGAAGCAATTAAAATTCAGTTTGTCCATTATAGCTTATTGGTTTAAAATCCTGCTTTAACTGTTTTATTGATTTACCCTTCACAATTCCCTGACTTGTGCAGATGTCAGTTCAAAATGTTGGTTACATTAGTGGAGTTTCCACTGTGGCTGAACAAATAAGGACTGTCCAGTTCCTGTCCTGGTGGCGACCAGGTTTGACAAATATACTTCACTGCCCAGCAGCACAGAGAACTACAGTGACAAGAGCTCGGATGTAAGGAGTTCTCACATTGCCAGCCTTGACAGCAAACTGGAGGAGACAGTTTTTGACCTTCCTAGTCTCCAGTGCTCTGCAACAGTAATCAGCAAGGAAGTACAAGACAATCCAGTTCTTGTCCTGATGGAGAAGGTGTACCATCTCTCACTATCCAGCAGTACAGAGCTTTCAAGTTATTTCCTCACACTGTGTTCATCATCATGTGAAGATATGGTATAGACAACTGGAGAGCTCATCATCAAAGTGCTGTACTGTGTAGACACTCCTGTCATCTTCAGCACATCCAGTGAAGTGTCCTTCATTATTGTTGACTTTGCTCTGGCAAGATCAGGGTCACCCATGTCACCTACAGAGCATTCATCAGATGACTCAGTTGACTCTTACTCCCCAGATTCTGAGTCAGATATTGAGAGCCTTGATTGGTCACTCTATGTGGCCCATAGGTGTGAGTGCGTGCGTGTGTGTTGGCCATGCGGTGGACTGGCAACCTGCCCGTGGTGTACCCTGCCTTCGCCCGGAGATGCTGGGATTGGCTCCAGCCCCCCCCCCCCCCCCCCCCCCGTGATCCCGGCTAACGAGATTAAGCGGTTCGGATAATAGATGGATGGATATTGAGAGCCCACGCTGTAGGTCTGATCCAAATGGGAGTCAGAATAAACCAGACTCCTCTTGTAAGCTTGTTGGAGGGTACAGTGGAAAGACGTCAGTAGAACTGGAGGCATTCATGGATGAGGTGAATGAGTCAGTGGTTCACTTACTCACAGAGAATGGACGTCTCACTCCATGTCCAAGCTCACACTCCATACGAGAGCAGAGCTCAGAAGCAAAGAAGGTCCTCAGCCAAACCCTAACAGGAAACCTGGGGAAAGTATCAGGTGGGAGCATCTCATCTTCATGATGGAACTGCTAAGTGACAAATGCACATTAATGCATCTCCAAGCTTGGGCTCCAACAAGCCTGAGTCATCCTCTGATGAGAGTCTAGTTCACCAGTTTGAAAGGTTTACAGCACTGGATCCCAATTGTGTTATATCACTGCACAATTATTAAGTATTAAACACAACATACATACAGGAGGAACAAAACTGTGGTTCTTTGGACCACAGAGTCTATAAAATGTGCAGACAGTCCTGTGTAAACATAGCTTTCCATTAATTAAGAACACACAGCAGGCTGTGATCAATGTGCAGTTTAAATATTTTTTTATTTATGTTTTAATAATGTACAATTATATATTGTATTTTTATTGCTTTAAAAAAACAATTTGTAAATACAACAGAGGATATGACAGATAATAATAATAATAATAATAATAATCTTTATTTGTATAGCACCTTTCATACATACATGCAACTCAAAGTGCTTTACAGTATAAATAAAATAAACATTAAAAGGAGATAAGACAATAAGAAAATGTTAAAAGAAATTAAAGATAAAAATATTAAAATAACATAAAAATTAAAAAAGTAAAGTAAATAGATAATAAAAAATAAAGTAAATAAGATAAAACTATTAAGATAATTGGATTTAGAAAATAATAGACAACATAATGTAATAAAGTAAATAAGATTGAGAATTTCTTAACTAAAAGCGGATCTAAACAGGAATGTTTTGAGACTGTTCTTAAAACTATGCAGGGATGAAATGCCTCTGAGCTCTTCAGGAAGAGAATTCCAGAGCTTTGGGCCATAGTGGCTAAAAGCACCCTCGCCAATCTTTAATCGGCTTTTAGGAATCACCAGTAGATTACTGTTTGCAGATCTGAGAGACCTGACTGGAACATATCTAACCATCATTTCACTGAGGTAAAGAGGGGCAAGACCATGAAGACATTTAAAAACCATGACTAGAACCTTAAAAACTATTCTAAAGCTGACAGGTAACCAGTGCAGTGAGTGGAGTGCTTAGATGATAACTAATACCATGTTTATTAATGATGTGTGGTAACGGAAGCATATATAGGTTGAATAGTAACGGCCCAAGAATTGATCCTTGGGGGACGCCACAAGTTATTTTTTGACGTGTGGAGGAAGAGGTACCTAATGCTACATAGTAATCACGCCCAGTTAGGTATGATCTAAACCAGTCTAAGACTAAGCCACTAAGGCCTACCCAGCTCTGTAGTCGATCAAGAAGTATTTCATGATCAACGGTGTCAAAAGCGGCGCTTAAATCTAGCAGACAAAGGACTGAGAGTTTGCCTGCATCCTTATTCAATCTCAAGTCATTTACTACCTTAACTATGTGGAGAGCTCTGAAACCAGATTGAAAAGTGTCATTTATTTGATTTACTTTGACTGGATTGACACTACTTTTTCAATTATTTTGCTAAGAAAGGAAAGGTTAGATATAGGTCGATAATTATTAGATGACAGTGTTGAGGAGCAGTCCTGCAAATCCTGTCAGTACTCTCAAAGGAGCAAAGTCAGAGATGTCACCAGGGCTGCAGAGACCACAGACACTCGTACGAAGAGGCATCAGAAGTCGAACACATACCAGCTGGTGAGTAACAGCCAAGTACCACATTAGTAACTAGTGTTGACATGCATACATTACATGTATACCATTTCATAAATCCTACTTTTATTTCCAAATATAAAGGCTCAACACCACAGAAGATGAAGAGAGTTCGGGCCTTCTTCAGACGAGCTTGGCAGGCTGTTAAAAGGACTCTATGTATTGGAGTGTTGAGCTCAATCTTCACAGATACTGAGCCTCACTTATTTAAAGATCAATATACAATAAAGCCTAAGTCACAACCAAACGGCTCTCACTCATTTTTGTGAATAGTTCACGATGTACCGTTTGTCCAGGGATGCTGGAGGAGGGTACTTAGGCTGATTCCAAAGGCCTTTTGTTACGCGTTGGTATGCGAACCCGCACACAACGCGTGGAATGTTGAACCGGGAAAACCCAAATGCCAATCACAAAATTAAACAGTGAACTGAAACCTCCGCCAAAAGCAATGCAGGAAAAGCTCCAAAAGAACAAACCTCCGTGAAAGGGAATTATGAAGGAAACCCAAAACAGAAAGAGAAACCAAAAGATCGTGGAATACTCAACGCGAGAAAACCAAAACAAAACAAACAAACTGAAGACGCCAAGGGAAGTAGCTGGCTATCAAACCACAATGGGGAGCAAACAAAAAAACCCTTCCCAAAATAACAAACAAAACTGGATAGAGAAATAACAGGGCTGGAAAACTTGAGAAGGGCCAGAAGTGGCGAAGAGGTGAGCGAACTCAGAAAATGACAGAGAAAACAGCGAATAAGGTAAGTACAACGAGGAAACATGGAATGCAAGAAGAGGCTGGCTGAAAGCGCGTAAGTAAGTAAGTAAAATTTTATTTATATAGCACATTTAAAACAAAGTGCTGCACAATAGAAAAAGACATTCCCACCCCCTAATCACCCTGTCTGACATCACCCAGCGACGCCAGTGGAGATCTGCTAATCCAAGGAAAATGAACAAAACAAGAAAATGGGTGAACGCTGTGATGGCTAACTTTGTGTCAGAAGTTGAGGGGATTATAGTACATCATCCTCACATTTTATTCAACAGTCCTGGACTCTTTTTAAATTATGAAGTTCATCTGACCCCTATGGGAACTGATATATTTTTTTATGCATTTGCTTACTGTTTGATTGCCTTAATTCAGACAAATGTCTAGCTATTTTAGTGTAAATTTCAAATTGGGGTGTTTTTATTATACTATTTTTTTTATTCATTCATTAGTTTCTTATCCTCTTAATTACTTGGTTATGATGATTCATTTTAATTACTTTCATTGATTGTTGCATACCACACTTTTATCATTATCAAAATTGTCAGATACGAATCATACTAGAAATTGGATACTGTGACGCCGGGGGCGTCAAGACAGAGGCAGCCGGAGGCGCAGGTTGAAGTAAAGGGAGTTTATTCTCCATGATAACGGAAATTAAAACAGACAACAAAAACTGGATTTAGCGAAAAAACAATGGACATTGGTAGCTTGCAGTGCAGAGCTCGAGAGATCCAGAGTGGCTTCCAGAGGCAATGTGCAGCACTGGACCGAATGACCTGCGGGCTTTAAAAAAGAGCAACATAATTGTGTACAGGTGTTATTACTCGGGTGAAAGGGATGGTGGGAGTGGTTGCGTGCTCAGGGGTGTGTGCTGGGATCGGCTGCTGGCCGGGACATGCGCCCTCCGGTGGCGACCCGGCCCCCTCTCCGTGACAGATTCGATACATTAAAGTTAGTAGTCTTGCTTTCACTGACTTGAGTCTTATTTTATTTTCAGTATTTCTACATGTGCATTTTAAAACTTGCTTATAATCCTCCCATCACTTTTGATGTTACTGTTATTTGTAACAAACCTTAACACTTATCAGTTTTGCAATAACTGGCCCGGCTTAGTTCAAAGCCCACTCACGTCAAGGTGCAGGCCAAGAGTGGGGCACAAGACAAGACATACTTCAACACACACCAGAGGTGGTTAGCAACTACTCACTGCCCCCACCTCTGACAATCCAATGCCACACACACACATATATCAACAGAGATAGCAAGACCCACAGACATACACTACCGTTCAAAAGTTTGGGGTCACCTAGACAATTTTGTGTTTTCCCTGAAGTCTCATACTTTTATTTATCAAATGAGTTGCAAAATGAATAGAAATATAGTCCAGACATTGACAAGGTAGAAATTTTTTTTAAATTTTTTTTATAATTTTCTACTTTGCTTTCGTCAAAGAATGCTCCCTTAGCAGCAATTACAGCATTGCAGACCTTTGGCATTCTAGCTGTTAATTTGTTGAGGTAATCTGGAGAAATTTCACCCCATGCTTCCAGAAGCCGCTCCCACAAGTTTGATTGGGTTGATGGGCACTTTTTTCGTACCATACGTTCAAGCTGCTCCCACAACAGCTCAATGGGGTTGAGATCTGGTGACTGCGCTGGCCGCTCAATGGGGTTGAGATCTGGTGACTGCGTTGGCCACTCCATTACCGATAAAACACCAGCTGCTTGCTTCTTCTCTAAATAGTTTGTGCATATTTTGGAGGTGTGCTTTGGGTCATTGTCCTGTTGCAGGATGAAATTGGCTCCAATCAAGCGCTGTCCACAGGGTATGGCATGGTGCTACAAAATGAAGTGATAGCCTTCCTTATTCAAAATCCCTTTTACCTTGTACAAATCTCCCACTTTACCAGCACCAACGCAACCCTAGACCATCACATTACCGCCACCATGTTTGACAGATGGTGTCAGGCACTCATCCAGCATCTTTTCAGTTGTTCTGCGTCTCACAAATGTTCGTCTGTGTGATCCAAACACCTCAAACTTTGATTCGTCTGTCCATAACACTTTTTTCCAATCTTGCTCTGTCCAATGTCCGTGTTCTTTTGCCCATATTAATCTTTTTCTTTTATTAGCCAGTCTCAGATATGGCTTTTTCTTTGCCACTCTACTCTGGTTAGAGCCTGTCTGTGCTCTCCTCTGAAGGGAGTAGTACACACCATTGTAGGACATCTTCAGTTTCTTGGCAATGTCTCGCATGGAATAGCCTTAATTTCTCAGAACAAGAATAGACTGTCGAGTTTCAGTTGAAAGTTGTCTTTTTCTGGCCATTTTGTGAGTTTAATCGAACCAACAATTGTAATGCTCCAGATTCTCGACTAGCTTAAAGGAAGGTCAGTTTTATAGCTTCTCTAATCAGCAAAACTGTTTTCAGCTGTGCTAACCTACTTGCACAATGGTTTTCAAGGGTTTTCTAAATATCCAATAGCCTTCTTACACAGTTAGCAAACACAATGTACCATTAGAACACTGGAGGGATGGTTGTTGGAAATGGGTCTCCATACATCTATAGTCATTTACCACATTGATAATATATAGAGTGTATTTTTGATGCATTTAATGTTAGCTAAATTGAAAAAAAAACCGCTTTTCTTTCAAAAATAAGAACATTTCTAAGTGACCCCAAACTTTTGGACGGTAGTGTATATATATATTGCATGACATGTAAAGTGTAATAACATAAAAAAAAAAAAAACATATTTTTTAATATACAGATTTTTAATATAAAGATATATTAAAAAGCAAGATATTAAAGATATATTAAAAAGCAAGGTAAACAGGTTTTTGATTAATTCAACAGTAACATTTTAAAGTAACAATAACAGTAACAGTTTAATGTTGAAAATCCTGAGGTAAAGTGGAACTATTAAACATTTTCAGAATCACAAGACTTGCAGGCACATACAAGTTTCGCAGGAGGAAATGACATGTACAGACATCTTTTCTCAAGTCATGCTCCATTTAGGTGTGTTTTAAATAGACATCTGCAATGGACTACAATCAGTACCAAACAGCCTACCTGGTGACTAAGGTTGTAACTAACCCCACTGGCACCGTTAATGCATGCTCAGTGCCACTGGTTCTGTATTGGTTTTCTCAAAACTCAATAAAATCAAATGATGTCTACTTAAAACCACCTTATATACCCACACATCACATGGCACAGACATCCACACGACTGTCCATAAAAATGTATCAGCTTACTCAGTTGTCTGCGAACCCTCTTGCTATTTTTAACCATTTCAGTTTCTCTTCTTGCGAAAAGACTAAATCTGATTTACAAAACCACGAAGATGCCATGTTCTATCCACTTCTGGGAGGTCAGGAATTGTATATTCAAGCAAATTCAATTCTATAGGCTGCACTTCTGTTCTTCATGCTATGTTGATAACTGCAGGTGTGGAGTCAAGAACATCAGTGTGGTGTCGAAGGAGACAATTGCCTGTGCCTGTTCTCACTTGGAGGTTGTTGAGTGATTGAATGTACTCCCACTTAATTTTCTTTCCATCTTCTGTCTCAAATATCTTAGAAGAAGCAAAGGCATTACGAATCTCTGTCATTTGCAGCAGAGATCACATTGGCATCGATGCTCTCTGTACATCCATATTAAACTCATTTCCTCCTGGTGCACTGTATGCAGAAAGTGAGGAATCACTTATCTCTGCATCACTACTTACCAGAGTCCTGCACTTTTCTAGTGGTTTCTCACACAGCCTCACAAAACAATCCGGAAAGAAACTGTTGGTATTGCTGTGCTTTTCAATCGACGGTTACCCTTATAAATGAACCCCAATGGGGAGTAAGAGGGAGATCTTTTAATATTTTATATATATAAAAAACAATTAATTAATTACAATTAATTATTAATTTATTAATTAATTACTATGCAAACTCCCATGATTACCTTGGAATCAGTGGTGAAGGAGTGCTCTTCAAAGTGAAGTCTGCAAAGACAGGATGTGGATGTGGGTTTCCAGTTGTGCCTTCTCATGTTCACCAACCACTGCTTAAGTCTCACTTGATCCTGGTCACCTAAAGGAAAGCTATATATGGAAATGTAAGTAAATATAAGAAAATACTATGATATATATTATAATTCAGCTACATGTCTACAAACTAGTTTGCTAATATCAGATAATGTATCATTAGCAGCTAGCCAAATATCAAAATAAGGCACTTGGCTGGGTTAGTCAAGTTACAGAACAAAATCCAAACTCAACCAGATGGTCTGTTAGAAATAAGCCACCTAGTGTTCACCTACTGAACAAAGATATTGTTTCACTTAAAAAATGTAAAAGTGAAAAAAGCTATTGGCTAACAGAGCCAAACATAAAAAGCACGGTTCGTTTGATGAGGTTTAATGTGAATGACTTCAACTATATATACATAATTAATATTGTATGTTTATACCGTATATATATACTGAGAAAATTTAAAGTTAACATCTGGCTAGCTAGTCAAATATCTAACTGAGCTACTTACCGAAAGAACTGTGACCCTAATAGTACTGCAGAACAAGACATTGAGGTGTGGTATAAAGACACTTTTGATGTTTTACAAAATAAACAAAGGTAAAAGGTTTTAATACTGTTAACCTACACCAGGGTTGCCAGGTCCTACAAAAATATCCCGCACAAAATCTGTGTAAAACCCGCCCTTCAGAAGCTTAAACTAGCCCAAAGCCCAAAGTTGTTGACGGGGGGGTGGTGGCGACGAGTGAAATCTGTCGACCGGGGGGAAGGGGGGGGGGGGGGGGGGGGGTTGCGAGTGTGAAGCGGGTTCGGGAAACGAGGCAGAAACTGCTTAAACCAGAAAATCCAGAGGAGGGAAACTTTATTTTCCACGCAACTCAAACAATAGCACTGTTTTCTCAGGCACCGTTCCCCCAGTGTTACTTAAAGGGCTAAAACTCCCTGAGTGGCCAAGTGCCTGTCTGTTAGGGAATTCGCTGCGAGGAGTAGTAGTCGCTACACACGCCTCCCCAGAATACACAAAAACAAACATGTCCATCCGGCGAGGGGGACGAATCAACCGCCCAGACCGGCTCACACCACCGGCCGGCAGGGCAGATGCACAGGCCGGTTGACCAGCAGGGCGGGCAGGATCATTGACCGGGGACCGCCCACGGCTCGCTGGATGTGCCGTCACCACAGCACCATCCAAGTCCAAGTGGGCCGGCTTCAGATGAAACGCTCTCGGGGACTCTTTGGGGGACGACCTGAGACCTGACACGTCACAGAGGAGCGTCACACCTGCATCACTGAAGGGAACATCCGCCAACTGCAGGCCGGTCATTGCCGTCCTGTAGGCCTGGACCTCCGGGTCCGACGCCTGGTCTGCTGCCATACGGGAGTAGTCGATGCCGAGGTGATGCTGTGGTGATGGCGATGGGCGCATCAGGAGAGGAGTGCACCAACAAAGTGGCATCCGCCAACGTGCACTTAGCTGCGTCAAAAGCCAGGAGCCGCTCACTACTCCAATCCACCATGTGCTTGGCGGCCTTGCCTTTGAGGGCCGTGGAGAGAGGGTGCATGAGGCCGGCTGCTCATGGGATGAAACAGTGATAGAAGTTCACCATTCCCAGGAACTCCTGCAGGGCCTTAATTGTAAGCGGACGGGTGAAACGCTGGATAGCTTCCACCTTAGTAGGAAGTGGAACAACACCGGCTCTGGAGATGCGGTGGCCGAGAAAATCAATAAGGTGAAGTCCGAACTAGCACTTCAACGGGTTGATGAACAGGTCGTGCTGGCTGAGACGCTCAAACAGGAGCCTGAGGTGCCGCAGGTGCTCCGACCTTGAGGCGCTGGCCACCAAAATGTCATCCAGGTAGACAAAAAGGAAAGGCAAATCATGCAGGACACTGTCCATGAGACACTGGAATGTCTAGGCAGCATTCTTGAGGCCAAAAGGCATGCGGAGGAACTCAAACAGGCTGAAAGGAGTGATCACTGCCGTCTTCGGAATGTCCACGGGATGCACGGGGACCTGGTGGTAGCTACGGACTAAGTCCACCTTTGAAAATATGACTTTTCCGGCCAGACAGGTAGAACAATCTTGCACATGAGGAACAGGATAGCGATCAGGAGTGGTGGCATTGAGCCGTTGAGCCGGCGATAGTCACCGCAAGGGCGCCAGCCACCGCCTGGTTTCTTGACAATGTGCAGCGGCGAGGCCCAGGGGCTGTCAGACCTACGCACAATACCCAGGCGCTCCATCGTCCCAAACTCAGCTCTCGCTATTGCGAGCTTGGCGGGGTCCAAACGTCTAGCGTGAGCATGAACAGGTGGGCCCGAGGTCGCGATGTGATGCTCAACCCCATGCCTGCTGCTGTCCGAAGAAAACGTGGGTTCCGTCAGACCAGGAAACTCCGCGAGGAGACGTGAGAAATCGTCCGAGACGGAGAACGCACCCGACAGGTCAGAGGAGCTTAAACAACTGAGCGAGCATGGGAGAGAGCTGAAAGTCTCTGTATTCACGAGGCATCTGTTCCTAATATCAACCAGCAAGCTGTTGGCACACAGGAAATCGGCACCTAAGAGGGGAGTGGAAACCTTCGCCAGCACAAAAGGCCATGTGAACCGCTGACCACCGAAGCACAGTGGCACTGACCGTTGGCCGTACGTGGGAATAGAGCTCCCGTTGGCGGCCTCAAGGGTGGGGCCAGCGTGGCCTAACCTCATGTCCATCTCAGGGGCGGGCAGAACACTCAACTGTGCACCTGTGTCGCAGAGGAAACGACGCCCCGAGACCGCGTCCATCAGGAAATGCAGGCTACTGGAACGGCCGACGCCTGTAGCCGCTAGCAGGCGTCGGCCCTCACTTTTGCCGGCTTCCTGAAACCGCATGGCAGGCGGCAGCTTCTGGCCTTGGCTCCGAAACGCGCGTGGTAAAAACATAGAGCCGGGGAGGGCGTAGGCATGGACGCGCAGACGGCAGCGCCAGAGGTGAGCGGAGGTGTACAGACCTGCGTGGCTGCAATATACTGCTTGGCCAAGAAAATCTTGTCGGCCTCCCTAGCTAATGCACAATAATCCCTGAGGGTAGAACCCGCCAAGGTTGCGCGGGGTAACTGCTGAAGGAAAATCTCCCTGAACAGTAGGGACAGCATGTGATCCATCAGCTCTGAAGGTTTGGAATCACCTAAACCAGACAGCGAAAGAAGCCTGCGGGCACGCTCCGACTCCGACAGCTCGAAAATTTGTAGGAGCAGCAACTTAAGGGCTTCATACTTATCGTCCTCCGGAGGGTCTTGAAGAAAACTCACCACTCTGGAGGCGGTGCCGTTGTTCAGTGCCGCGACAACATAATAATAAATCGTGTCGTCCTCCGTGATTTTCCAGATGGCGAACTGAGCCTCGGCTTGAGCAAACCAAACGGCGGCATGCTGCTCCCAAAACTCTGGTAATTTAAGCGCTACTGCGTTCGCCGACATGACGCGAATACTTCGGAATCGTCCGAATAGACGTCAGGGTCACCACTGAAGCGGGTTCCGGAAACGAGGCAGAAACTGCTTAATCCAGAAAATCCAGAGGTGGGAAACTATATTTTCCATGCAACTCAAACAATAGCACTGTTTTCTCCCCCTCCCCTGGCGCTCGCAGGCGCCGCTCCCCCAGTGTCACTTAAAGGGCTAAAACTCCCTGAGTGGCCAAGTGCCTGTCTGTTAGGGAATTCGCTGCGAGGAGTAGTAGCCGCTACAAGTGTTGTCGGGGGGGTTGGCGAGTGTGTAAAATGGAGACAAATTAAGTATTATATCGCGATCGATTCTTAGTGTTGACTTGTAACTTCCGCAGTAGCCCAACTCAAAAGTAGCCCAAAAAACCGCACCCGCGACCCCAGAATTTTTACCCGCGGCAGGATTTTCAAACAAGCCCAATTTGGCGTGAAAACTGCGAACCTGGTAACTCTGACCAACGCAGCTATTCACTGTCAATCACCTTATCGCCACACCCCTTTAAATAACACTTAATAACACAAAAAAATCTGTTTATCGTAGAGAAAAACACTGGAAGAGATACTAACGCAATGGGGTCTTATAGAATTGACAAAAATTAATTGCTCAAAAAACTTTATGTGTAATAAAAATTCAAAGTTTCTCGTACAGCACGTTCACTTACATGGGAATAAAAGTTGTACTGCTGTCAGGAATAGCCGATAACACAATTACGTTCACCTGTCTCCCCACCATGCCCACATTCCGGGCATACTTAAGCACCTAGACTTCACTTCCTGGTTGCGAAGTATTGCCTCATGTCGTTGCATACCAAGCCGTTATTCCTGACTGTCTCTCTGTGTGCCGAACTCTGCTTGTCCCCTAGACCACGTCTCCTGCCTGATCCCTGGATACCTCCCGGACTCTGCCCTCGCCTCTCGACCCTGGACCGCACTGACCACCGCTCCCACGCTACTGCTCTGCACCTGCCATACGTCACTTTGCTCATCTTGTGGCTAGTTGTACAGAGTTATTCAAATAAAGAACGTGTTATTCCGCATCAGGATCCCTCTCAGCGTGTTCTATACGTTACAGAATACTTCGCCTATCCCATGGATCCTGCGGAAACACAGGCTCACCTGGCTCGCCAAGAGGCGACTATCGCAGCCCTGACGGAGCGTATACAACAGCTCACCGAGACAGCTTGTAACCAAGAAACTGCGCTCCGTGCCCTCACCGAATCTGCACGCCAGAACGTCCAAGGTGCCAGCCCCGTGTCTTCTGCCCCCCTGACCGTTGCGATGCATCCCGCCAATATGCCAGTTGCCTTACCTGAACGATATGACGGGTCTCCGGAGCGTTGCAAGAACTTCCTGATGCAGTGCTCCATGTA
The DNA here is from genome assembly GCF_052324685.1 of Brachyhypopomus gauderio. Taxonomy (NCBI): domain Eukaryota; kingdom Metazoa; phylum Chordata; class Actinopteri; order Gymnotiformes; family Hypopomidae; genus Brachyhypopomus; species Brachyhypopomus gauderio. The sequence goes on from NC_135212.1 coordinate 4,650,399, forward strand.
CTTCACCTATCACCCGGCCCTGTTCCAGACGGATCGTCAAAAGGTAGACTTTATGCTGACATTCCTGACGGGAGAGGCAGGAGCTTGGGCTACTGCTCTTTGGAGTAGCGGAGACGACTCCCTGAATACGGAGCACCACTTCTCCGAACTGCTCCGATCCGTCTTCGATCACCCCGCCGCCGGGCGCGATGTCGGCACCCAGTTATATGAAATCAAGCAGGGGAGACGCAGCGCGGCAGACTACGCCCGAGAATTCCGTACATTGGCTGCTGGCAGTGGCTGGAGTGGAACTGCCCTCAAGACGGTGTTCCGCCGCGGTCTCAGAACCGATCTGCAGATTGAGTTGGCCTGTAAAGATGAAGATTTAACTCTTTCCGAGTTCATACAAGCAGCGGTGAACGTGGATAAGCTGCTCACCACTCACCGTCCCAACACAGCAGGTGTACGCACTTCCACTCTTTCCCACCAGTCGTCTCGTCTCCCCGGAGAGGGCAATCGAGAGTACTCCGAAGCGATGCAGCTGGGCCGGTCTCCACTCACTCCCCGGGAGAGGGCGCGTCGCATGCGCGAAGGACTCTGCCTCTACTGTGGCGAGGAAGGTCATTTCCGAGACCGATGTTCCACACGACCACCTCGTCCCCGTGGGAATTCCCCCTCTCAAGCAAAAGTAAGCCCTCCATTACTTTCTCTTTGTGGTAATTCCCAATTTAACCTACCTATACAGCTCACCTGGGGAGGTGTAACTCGCAGCTACTCAGCGTTAGTTGACTCAGGCGCAGGAGGGGACTTTCTCGACAGCGAACTAGCCAGATCGTTAAACGTTCCCGTTGAGGAAGTAAACCCCCCTTTCCGAGTTAGCTCAGTAAGCGGACAACCCATAGGTACCGGATTGGTTGACCGACGTACCAAGCCCTTGCTCCTCCGTGTCGGGCTGTTCCATACCGAGATGAGGCAGTTCTTCCTGGTCTCCGCTCCTCGCGATTCTGTCATCCTCGGTTTCCCCTGGCTAAGAGAACATGACCCTGTCATTTCGTGGCAAAGACGCGAATTAGTTGCGTGGAGATCGCATTGCCAGCAGGATTGTATGCATTTACCCCTTCGCTCCTCGATGGTTGAGAGTCCTCACACGCCTCTCTCCGATGCGGTCCCTGAGCAGTACAGAGAATTCGCTGACGTATTCAGTAAAGAGCGTGCCAGTTTACTCCCTCCACACAGAACCTGCGACTGTGCCATCGACCTCCTTCCCGGGGTAACCTTGCCCAGGAGAACTAAGCCGTACCCGCTCTCCCGCCCAGAAGATGCCGCTATGGAATCTTATGTCAGTGAGGCCCTACAGAAGGGGTTTATTCGCCCGTCGACATCTCCCGTCGCGGCTGGGTTTTTCTTCGTAGAGAAGAAGGACGGGGGGTTACGTCCCTGTATTGATTATCGAGCCCTGAACGCTGTCACATCTAAATATGCTTACCCTCTACCCTTCATCTCTGCCTCACAAGAACGACTAATGGGGGCTGCAGTGTTCACGAAGCTTGATCTCAGGAGTGCCTACAACCTGATTAGAATTCGCGCTGGTGACGAGTGGAAGACAGCCTTCGTCACCGCCAGGGGGCACTATGAGTATCTAGTAATGCCATACGGGCTGTCTAATAGCCCGTCAGTGTTCCAGGCTTTTATGGACAACATATTCCGAGACATGATTGATAAATACGTATTCGTTTACATAGACGATATCTTGATCTATTCCCCCTCTATCCAGGAACACGTAACACATGTCTCTTCGGTCCTCCAGCGTCTGCGAGAGAACGGCTTGTACGTGAAGGCGGAGAAATGCGAGTTTCATGCACCTGTCATCTCCTTCCTTGGCTGTACCCTATCGCCGGGTTGCATCAGTATGGACGACAACAAGGTAGACGCAGTCACAAACTGGCCTGTTCCCCGTTCCGTTAAGGATCTCCAGCGCTTCCTCGGATTCGCCAACTTCTGCCGTCGGTTCATCAGGGGTTTCGGTTCGGTGGCGGCCCCCCTTACTGATCTCCTGAAAGGGGGAAAGAAGCGCCACTTCATGTGGACACCCAAAGCGGAACAGGCGTTTAAAGCGCTGAAAACCGCGTTCACCAGTGCTCCCATATTGCATCTCCCGGACCCTTCGTTACCTTTCATCGTTGAGGTCGATGCATCCGACGTTGGCGTGGGGGCAGTACTTTCACAAAGACAAGGCAATCCACCCAAACTGTTCCCGTGTGCCTATCTTTCCAAAAAATTACAACCGGCCGAGGTGAACTATGGCGTGGGCGACCGCGAACTCCTGGCCATGAAACTGGCTCTCGAACACTGGCGACACTGGTTAGAGGGAGCAGAGCACCCCTTCCAGGTATATACAGACCATAAGAACCTGGAGTATCTCAAGTCCGCTAGGCGACTCAATCCCCGGCAGGCCAGATGGGCGCTGTTTTTCACCCGCTTCAGATTCACAGTACATTACCGACCTGGATCCAAGAACACCAAGGCCGATGCATTATCCTGGATTCACGAGAAGACGCCGAGCGGCGAGATGCCTGACCATATCCTCAGAGAATCCTGTTTCGTTGACCTCATCCGGTGGGATGTTCAGGACGAACTGGAGGAAGCCCTCCGCGCCGACCCAGGCCCTGCAGATAGTCCCGATGGCAAACAATACGTCCCGGTCCCGCTCCGGGGGCGCCTCCTCCAACTCGCACACGACACGCCGGGCACGGGTCATCCCGGTATAACTTGCACCAAACACCTGATCGCCCAGAAATACTGGTGGCCGTCACCCCGAGCACTACCCACTGGTCAGCTCCTCCCCTTGCCGATACCCCGCCGTCCGTGGTCTCATCTGGCCATCGACTTTGTTACGGATCTGCCTGTCTCGGGCGGTAACACGGTGATAATCGTGATGGTGGATAGGTTCTCCAAGATGTGTCGTCTGATCCCTCGCTCGAAACTGCCCACTGCTATGGAGACGGCCTCTGACGTGTTCCACTACGTCTTCCGGATATATGGGTTACCCGAGGATATCGTGTCGGATAGAGGCGTGCAATTCACCTCCCGTGTCTGGACCCAATTCTGCAAGTTACTCGGAATAACCGCCAGTCTAACCTCCGGATACCACCCCCAATCCAACGGAGAAGTGGAGCGCTACAATCAAGAGCTAGGTCGCTTTCTCCGCCAATACTGCTCTTCCCAGAAAGACTGGCACAAGTACGTCCCCTGGGCTGAATACGCACGCAATTCCATCATACATTCATCCACCAAACTGACTCCTTTCCAGTGTGTGTACGGCTACCAGCCGCCGTTCTTCCCCTGGGATAAAACCCCCTCTGACATCCCCGCTCTGGATGACTGGTTGAAGAACAGTGCCCGCACCTGGGAGCTCGCACACGTTCAGCTGCGGCGCGCGCTCCACACCCGTCGTATGAACGCTGACCGCCGTCGTCTCCCCGCGCTCATATATCACCCCGGTCAGCGAGTATGGCTCTCCACTCGCAACTTGAACCTTCGCCAGCCTTGCCATAAGCTCAAGTCTAGATACATCGGGCCGTTCAAGATTACCCGCAGGATAAACGCTGTTTCCTACGAACTGCTGCTGCCCCCTCAATACCGCGTCCATCCCGTCTTCCACGTATCCCTCCTAAAGCCTGTTCACTACAGTCCCATGTCTGTAGCCCCGGTTCTGGATCGCCCCCCCCCCCGAGCCCCTGGACATTGACGGCCGACCTGCGTATATAGTACGGGAGCTGCTGGAATCACGTCGACGGCGTGGGGGTCTCCAGTATCTCGTCGACTGGGAGGGCTATGGTCCCGAGGAACGAGCCTGGGTGGCCGCTCGCGATGTCCTCTGCCCGTCGCTCATCGCCGACTTTCACGCTGCACACCCACATTTCCCCGCCCCCCGGGGCCGTGGCCGGCCGCCTTCGCGGCGTGGAGCGTCAGGAGACGCTCCGTTGCGGGGGGGTACTGTCAGGAATAGCCGATAACACAATTACGTTCACCTGTCTCCCCACCACGCCCACATTCCGGGCATACTTAAGCACCTAGACTTCACTTCCTGGTTGCGAAGTATTGCCTCATGTCGTTGCATACCAAGCCGTTATTCCTGACTGTCTCTCTGTGTGCCGAACTCTGCTTGTCCCCTAGACCACGTCTCCTGCCTGATCCCTGGATACCTCCTGGACTCTGCCCTCGCCTCTCGACCCTGGACCGCACTGACCACCGCTCCCACGCTACTGCTCTGCACCTGCCATACGTCACTTTGCTCATCTTGTGGCTAGTTGTACAGAGTTATTCAAATAAAGAACGTGTTATTCCGCATCAGGATCCCTCTCAGCGTGTTCTATACGTTACAACTGCAGCCAGCCACTAGAGGGCAGCTGACACACGGAGGCTTCACTTTTCACTCGTGTCGTCCAGTCCACTTATATATACAGTCTCTGGTCGCGACCGGCTCCATTCGTGCACCTCTCGAATTTTGTAACTTCGCGCACACCATGCTTCAGCGCAATGAACAAAGTTCATGTTTGCAGGGTTCATACACCTTTACAATGTGGAATTCAAGCACTTGTACGTCACTTTCAAGGTCCATTTCAAAATTTCCCTGCACCTTAAGCATAATTAGGTTACATATTTATACATATACATTTTAATCACATTATTAGCGCTACGGTCACTCGCGAAAATATAACTGAGCCGGGGTTCTACTGTATATACCAGGGCTACTCAACTACATTTTTCTGTGGGCCAGATTTGGCAGAGAGCTCTGACCTGTGGGCCAGACATTTTTCAGACCTATACTAATACTGTCATAGTTTGAGACAAACACTACAACATTTAATTTTTCTCCATTTTATTAATCAGGAGATCATCTTCAACACCAGTCACAACAGTAACATCTGTTTTTTATGGGGAGATGGGCCGCCAGTTGAATAGCCCTGGTATATAATATTTTATATCCAGTGATCCTTCGCCAATTTGCCCTTCAGCTTTTGCAGCTTCAAACTTTCACGGGTTTTTAGAAGATATTTATGGTAAAATAATTTGTGGATCTTCGTTTTTTTGCCGGTTTTCTGCAGAATTCGATTGGCGGGAAATTATATATTTTATGATTTTTTACATGACAAAATCCCAAAATGTATAAACAATATATTACAAATATTAATTATAACAATGAATGAATGTTTTAAATAATAAAATAGCAGGAATGACAGTAAATAGTGCATATTTACTCTGGAAAACAGAAGCAGCATTGCTTGTCTGAGACGCTACTTGCCTACATGAGATTGTAACCAACACGACTGGTTGCTCGCTGGACAAGAACAAGCACAGAACAGTTTGGGAATGCTTATAAAGGGAATGGGAAAGGTTTATGTAACGTAAAAGTGTGGGTAGTGTTTCTAAAGCCTTTATATAGTGTATAAATACTTAAATAAATCTACAATTTCTCCTGAAAACGAGGGATTACTGTACTTGTCTTCCTCTCAGACATTTAATACTCCCGTAATTGTGTTGACAATCACTTCTTATCTGTTAATTTTATTCCACATTTAATGCCACAATTTATTGAATCAATAATGTCAATTGTTTTACCAGTAACAAAAAGTAGACCTATAAACGATTAAAAACACGTGACGTTTAAAGGACACGTAAGATGAAAACACACAGCAGTGGACGAATAGGGAAAAGTAGCATGTGTTACTTGTAGTGCGCTACATTGTGAAGGCTCGTGTAAAAAATGTAAACGGCGTTCTTCAAGTTTGCCATGTTTTGTCTAAATGTCTTGCGGTAGTGCAGAGCAGGTGACTTTGAAGTGTTGAAAGTTCGGCTGCAGTGCCGTGCACAGACATTTTGGGGGGCAAGTGCTCAGGGGGGAAAAGGGCACTTTATAGCGCACGTGGAACACTTCATTATAAAAAAATTACACGCATGTTGAATGAAATTTGACTTTTATTTGTAACATTCTCTAAACGTGAGTTTTCAACGAAAAAAAGTTACACCACCAACTGATAAAATCCATATCCAATATTAACTAAGTCATTATTCAATCCAGAGGTGGTCTTTGCATAGAGGCGTGGCTAGGCAACTGCCTTGGGCCCCTCCCACTGCAACCCACTGTAGGGGGCCCCTGATTAAGCCAGGTTCACACTACACGACTTTTCAGTCGTCAGGTTTTGTGCCGTTCGCACTACATGACTGGTTGTGCTGTAATCGCGAGTCTTTCAGTTGTTGTGGCTTTCACATGAGAATTACACGACTGGGGAATCGCCGGCTCATCTGGCTGCCGTCCAAAAACACGAACACGAAAACGAAACTCTCACGAGAACCAGCAACACCATGTAGAAGAAAAAACAATGTACATGTACTCCACATTTTCGTTATTATTATTATTTTTTTTACTGTTTAAACACTCCATAGTCCCAAGTTGCCAGAATTATTTCATCTCTCCGTTGCAGTGAACATAGATATAATCAATCGCACTATTTCCCCAGTGCTGTCACAATAACTTAAACACAGTGTTGTAGTAAAGTTGTAAGAAAGGTGAGGATTTTGTGTGTTTGCTGGGTTACTGTTTTGAAAGCATTCTTGAAAGTTTTTTACATTCTTCAGAGATATCTTTAGCGGTGCCGTGGTTCTCTCTCCGCATTCCCATTGGCTGTAGCTAGACGCTGCTGCCGACTCAGTCGCAGACTGCTAGATATTAGGGGTGGGTGATACTCGGAATTTTGGTATCGATACGATACCGATACGATACTGGTCAGTATCGCCGATACCGATACTTCCAAACCGTGGGGGGGGGCAATACTTTTTACTTGAAATTATGGAAACAATGAAACCCCATTCCATGAAGCTCTCTGCGCACTGTACTTGAGCTAATCTGAAGATCACATGATATGATAATATAGTGTAAATATAATGTGTATATATATATATATATATATATATATATATATATATATATACCGATACTTCCAAACCGTTGGGGGGGGGGGGGGGGGGGGGGGTTTGATACTTTTTACTTGAAATTATGGAAACAATGGAAACCCATTCCATGAAGCTCTCTGCGCACTGTTCTTGAGCTAATCTGAAGATTATAATTCATTAATATAATATTTTATATTAAATTATATCTATTTTTGCTGATGCTGGTCCGTGCCAGTGATTATGCCTCGTGCCAATGGTGGCACGCATGCCATAGGTTGCCGACCCCTGCTGTAGACTGTCAACCAGTTTCAGCTGTGGAAAATTCAATTAAAACAGGCGAATACACCACAATTAAGCCAACTACAGGAAAGCCTGATGTATGGAAGTCATATTCCATTGTAATTAATGGAGAGGGAAATCGGCTTGTTGTGATTGATATCAGAAAGTGTTGGTGTACGTCACCTGACGGCATGTGTTTGGACTGTGGTAAGAAATGGGACAGCGCGATCCATCGCTATATTGCTGTTTTAATAAATACATAAGAAAATTTCAAGTACTAAATCTAATTAATTCAATTCATATTAGGATTGCGGGTGGAGGCGACAGAAATGTGTATGTGGCGGGCGGGTGCGGGATTAAAACAAGCGATTTTTTGGCCGGTGCGGGCGGGAGCGGGACTAAAACAAGCAGGTGCGGGCGGGGAGCGGGATTAAAACAAGCAATTTTTTTGGCGGGAACGGGCGGGAGCAGGATTAAAACAAGCGGGAGCGGGCGGGAGCGGGATTATAAAAGCAGTCCCGTGCAGACTTCTAAACTGCAGCAAAAGAATCGATATTTTCGTTGTGGTATCGTTCCGATACCGATCCTCACCTTTGTATCGATACTATCGATATAAATATCGATCCACCCACCCCTACTAGACATTAAACATGCTAGATATCTGCCGGTCGTCTGCGATGAGTCGGCGACGGCTCGGCGAGCGTCTTTCAGCAGTTCACACTACACGACTGAGCGAGCGCTGAGTGATCGCCGATTTGCCTCCGACCACAGTTTCTGTCGGCGATCTACAAAAAACAGTCGGCGATTGAAAAACCAGCCTAAAATCGTGTAGTGTGAACCGGGCATTAGCTAACTTATTTTTCGCATATTACTGTTGATGAACCCCCTTGCTAAATTCGCCTTGAGCCCCCAAATTGCTAAGTCCGCCACTGATTAAATCCTTCAGTTAACTTCTGTTTACCCTCCACCATAGGCGTGCAGACATAGACATCAGGTGGTGCTAAAGCACCACCAACTCTGCCCTTTATCAACGAAAGTGCCCTTTGAAACTTAGGTTTAAAAAAAAAATTTTATTATTAACATTTTACTGAGGTCGGTTTGAATTGATATTTTGAAAAGCTGAGCGATTAAAAACAATGCCCTGAAATGTGCCACCACCTTGCACACCCGACTCTTCCACTCTTCCAGTTCAGTGAGTGGAAGGAAGCGTCTTCAGCACAGCATGCACGGTCACAGATAGGCTTCTTCTCCCGTGCCCCACCAGCCAGGTAACATACTGTGAGAGAAATTATTGATTATTGACTAATCATCATTGATTAGATCATGTTTAGTTATTATAAGAGATCATTATGAACTTTATGATTTAGTACATGCCATTCTGATTAAGCAGAAGGACTACAATAATGAAGTAGTGTGATTCAGTGTAACCATGTTTAGTTCATATTATGCATGTGTGCTATACGTGACCCAGGTCAGGGAGAGTGCTGAGGGTAAGAACACTCTGTTAACTGGTAGTCACTAGGCTACTAGTCTTGGGTCATTTAGCTTTCTCTGTGTTCACCTGATACATCAGTTGCTTCCGCTAACTCTAGGGAAGTCCATATTAGGAGATACACACGTGTGAGACAAAGTAGCCTGCTGGACGCCTATGTTTTGGAACATGCTGTGCTAAAGATAACCTGCTGTTAGAACTGCTGAATTGTGTTTAAGATTGTATATAAGCAGGGGGAGCGCCCCCCTGCCTTCAGAGTTGTCATGCTTGAATGAGACTCTCATGTCTGTGTCTGTCTTGTATCTGTCTTTGTCCTATTTATATATATTTATATTTTTGTAATAAATTAATCATTTAACCACGTCTGAGTCCTCATCCATTTATTAGAAAATTTCCACGACAATACACATCAAGTCAAATCATACCGTTTGTGTAATAATTGTGAAACCAATGTGAAATCATTTTGTTGTGCAGTAAAATGTCTCGTACAGCACCAAACTACTAAGCATTTTTAGCCGACTGGTCACCTGATAAACTAGTCGCTCTAGCCCAAATCAATGATAGATAATGTGAGGACAACCACATACAAATAATTAAGGTAGAGTTTGCAAATCTATGTGTTAAGCTGAACGTTTTCTGTTGTATAGGTTTTGTTAGACAACATAAAGTAACACATTCATTCGAACCCATGACCCTTGTGTTAGAAATTCTGAAACCCTTAAATGGTGAGCACAATAAAAATCAGAAGCAGTTGGGTTAGATAATAGAAAAGTACAATGATTTATTTTAACAAAGCATGGATTAACCCCTGAGATCTCCGATACAAACACGCCAGGTGTCTGTCACAGAGAGAGCTAAATCCCCATTCCGAACTCTCATCTTTTATACGTTTAATCATCAATACACACGGTGTCCACGAGGTGAACACAAGGTGATCAACCAAATGTGATTGGACAATACATGAAATAATTAACGTTGATTTGACAGATGCATATGACGCATGTCCCCTCCACGCTCAGCATCCTCGTGATGTCATGACAGACTGAGTGTCGCCGTAGTCCCTTCCAAGTAAAGATTTGGCGTCTCCAGCGAGGTCAGTTTTGGAACACCAGAGGAACATCAGATTAGGTCTCAGCCGAGGCCAGGGAACACACGCACACACATCTGAGGCCTACTGAAGTCACGAGAATGGCTTCAGTGCCATGATTAACACACGTATATGTAAGAAGATCTCTAACACCTATCTCTAATGTGTTTAATGTATACTAAGAAAGCCTGACATAAATGGAAATCACCAAATTTCCACCACACCCTCCGGTCACAAGACCAGTTCCCTACCACCAGGCCATGACTGCCCCAACCTGACCGGTTCCCCCCTGAGTCTTGGTTCCTCTCAAGGTTTCTTCCTCATGCAAAAAAACTAGGGAGTTTTTCCTTGCCACTGTCACCCTTGGCTTGCTCACTGGAGGCTTGGACTCAGACACTTGTAAAGTGAAACTGTTGTAAAAAGCGCTATATAAATAAAATTTGATTGATTGATTTCAATACAGGGAGGATCAAACAAGCAGAAGTAAATCAAGAAGGTGAAGGGGAAAAAAACGCAGAATATTTTTCAGCATCTCCATCCAAGTAGCAAAATTGAATGTATTGTCCAACAATGAAAAATGTGTTAGCAGTATAATTCTCATGCAAAAATAAATTGTGACAAAGAAAAACAACTCATTTTTGAAATTATGTAAATATGTAATCAATATTCTAACACAAACATCAGCAGTTTCACTCTGGCCTTCCTGTTGTAACACCACAGGTGTCATGGAGCGATGAGGCGGCTGTAAATGCTGAGAGGAGTGAGATGTACTGAAGGGTAAAATCCAAAATCAGGGTCAAATAGGCAGGCTGGGGTCAAATCAGATAAAGAGTTAAATACTGACATATTTCTAACATTACACAACAGGTCAGACATAGTTTCTGAGGCTTCACTTGCCCATCATTTATTTTCTTACAATGACACCAACAGTTGTCTCCTCACCCAACGTCTTACAAATGGTTTTGTAGCCAATTACAGCCTTGTGCAGGTCTAGAAACTTGTCCCTGACATCCTCAGAAAGCTCTGGTTTTGCCTACGTTAGCGTGGTTAAGAGTCTGACAATTTGAGACAGGTGACAATTTGAGACAGCTCTCTATAATGCAGGTAACGAGTTGATTAGGAGCATTTGACTGGTCTGTTTGCTAGAGGGACACTTCTCTCTGCAGAATGCAAATGTATATATTTGATCAAATGTAATTTTCTGGATTTCCATTTAGATATTGTCTCTCACTGTTAAAATAAACATACCCTTAAAATTAGACTGTTCATATGTTAGTCTGTGGGTAAACTTACAAAATCAGCAAGGGATCAAATAATTATTTGCTCCACTGTATATTATAAGTCACAAGGCCTGTAATGCACTACTACACTTCCCAAAGAAAACATTTTTATAAAAGCTATAATGTTATTGTAAAATGTCAATGTTGAAAAATAAGGGATGCACTAGGCTACCTGTTTCAGCTGCATATATGCCCATTGAGAAGGAAAACATTTCAGGACAATGCAAATTTATTAAAACCATATTTTCCCAGTGGCAAGGTGAGGGCAGAGAGGGAGTGGTGCACGACACAACATTTATTAACATGACAAATACACAGATCACAAGACAAATAAAAATTCAAAAACCTACCACATCGTCATACTAAGCTACATGTCTGCTATGTCATTGCTGGAGTGTGACTGGACATGTGTGATGGATCATCACAGGGTGTTGGAATGGTACATGTTTATACTTCTCATCCCACCACAGTCAGATCACAGTCTATCTGGATGGCACAATCTATCTGGATAGTTTTTTTTACGTGTCCTGCCAGATTGAAAAACAAGCCAAAATAAAATAGGATTACCAAGGTAGAAAGTACAGATAATTGGATAAAAATGTAAGAAGTTCTTTTTCCAGAAATGTATCAATACCCAAAATTTCTACTCAAGTAAGGGAGCAAAGTATTTGTATTTTGTTACTTGACACCTCTGCCTGTGTGAATGCGCTGGTGCTGCTTAAGATTACAGAGATTAGTAAAACGCTTCCCACACTCCGAGCAGTGACACGGCTTCTCTCCTGTGTGAATGCGCTGGTGTTTGTGGAGCTTGCTCTGAAAAATAAAACTCTTCCCACACTCTGAGCATTGATATGGCTTCACTCCTGTGTGAATGTGCTGGTGACTGTGGAGTCCACTCTGTTGAGTAAAACTCTTCCCACACTCTGAGCATTGATATGGCTTCACTCCTGTGTGAATGCGCTGGTGTTTGTGGAGTCCATTCTGTTGAGTAAAACTCTTCCCACACTCTGAGCAGTGATACGGCTTCAGTCCTGTGTGAATGCGCTGGTGGTTGTGGAGATTACTCTTATGAGTAAAACTCCTCCCACACTCTGAGCAGTGATACGGCTTCTCTCCTGTGTGAATGCGCTGGTGTTTGTGGAAACTACTGTCATGATTAAAACTCATCCCACACTCTGAGCAGTGATACGGCTTCTCTCCTGTGTGAATGCGCTGGTGTCGTTGAAGATTTTTCTGTGTAGTAAAACTCTTCCCACACTCTGAGCAGTGATATGGATTATCTCCTGTGTGAATGTGCTGGTGTTCATTGAGATGACTCTGTCTAGTAAAACTCTTCCCACACTCTGAGCAGTGATATGGCTTCACTCCTGTGTGAATGCGCTGGTGTTGGTTGAGACTACTCTGTCTAGTAAAACTCTTCTCACACTCTGAGCAGTGATATGGCTTCACTCCTGTGTGAATGCGCTGGTGTCGTTGGAGATGACTCTGATTAGTAAAACTCTTCCCACACTCTGAGCAGTGATACGGCTTCTCTCCTGTGTGAATGCGCTGGTGATTGAGGAGACTACTCTTATGATTAAAACTCTTCCCACACTTCGAGCAGTGATACGGCTTCTCTCCTGTGTGAATGCGCTGGTGTCGCTGGAGATTACTCTGATAAGTAAAACTCTTCCCACACTCTGAGCAGTGATACGGCTTCTCTCCTGTGTGAATGTGCTGGTGTTCGTTGAGATAACACTGTGTAGTAAAACTCTTCCCACACTCTGAGCAGTGATAAGGCTTCTCTCCTGTGTGAATGTGCTGGTGTTGGTTGAGACCACTCTGTGTAGTAAAACTCTTCCCACACTCTGAGCAGTGATATGGCTTCTCTCCTGTGTGAATGCGCTGGTGTCGCTGGAGATTACTCTGATAAGTAAAACTCTTCCCACACTCTGAGCAGTGATACGGCTTCTCTCCTGTGTGAATGTGCTGGTGTTCGTTGAGATAACACTGTGTAGTAAAACTCTTCCCACACTCTGAGCAGTGATAAGGCTTCTCTCCTGTGTGAATGTGCTGGTGTTGGTTGAGACCACTCTGTGTAGTAAAACTCTTCCCACACTCTGAGCAGTGATATGGCTTCTCTCCTGTGTGAATGCGCTGGTGCCGTTGAAGTTTACTCTGATAAGTAAAACTCTTCCCACACTCTGAGCAGTGGTAGCTTTTCTCCTTTTTCATGCTTCCTGATTTCAGCTGTACGTAGCTGTATTTTACTTGTTTAGGAAAGTGGACAGCATTAATTCCTAGAGGAAAAAAGACATTGAAGATGAAACAATCATGACCAAGAAGCAATTGGGCTCTGCACAATACTAAAGACATTCATGCTAAAGACATTCATATTCACAACCATCAGGAGACAGTCCTAAGCTTCATTTCTTCTCTAAAATGAAAACACGTGTCCATGTTGTGATGTGTCCCTCTCTGTTTGGTCCAGTGCCCCTGTTCACAGTCTATAGAGACTTTTATTTTGTAGGGCTCATCGACTTTATTTTCAAAGTTGTTCTTTTTCTTCCTTTCTCTTTCATGGTGCTGCTTTGGTCTGTTGACACTCCTTATATCAGAGTTCCAGCAGTGTGATTTGATCTATTAAATTGTTGTGCCTCTTTGCATCAATTAAGGCAAGACACTACAGCTGAATAGGGTAAAAATTCACCATGAAACTTACCATATTGATTAAGAGATTGAGATTAAGAGAATAACTTTTTATATTACAAGTTTTCTGAAATGTTATGTTTAAATATGCAAATTATGCATTATCTAAATATATGCAAATTTGCATATAATTCAAGAACAGTAATCTGAACAATGCATAAAGTCAGGTTCAAAATTCTTGTTTCATTTTGTTAACACATTAGAATCAAATGTTTTTACAGAAGGAATTCTGAATCTCTTTTTATTACTTTATAAATCAGAAAATACTGTCATAAGTAAAAAATAATTAACTTTTGCCATGTTTTTAGGCATAAATTGTTAGATAATTCAGGCTATAATTGATATATGAAGAATTCCTTCTGTAAAAACCTTCTGAATTTAGATATGAATAAAAGTGGAAAGTTTCATATATGTAAGTACAAGTGAACTGGAGATTTCTGCCTCAGAGTATAAGAAAAAACTCATTTTGAGAAAACGACCTTTAAAGATATACATTTTGAAATTTCATGGATTTGTATTGGAAACCATTGTTTACTTACTCAAAATCTAATCATATCATTAGCAGCAGTGATATAGAGCACCCCCAACAATAAAAGGACAAACAACAGCAAATCAGAACAATGTAATGACTTCAATAAAACGGAAACACAGCACACATACTGCAGCCTGTAGAACTCTCACCCTAGATTGTTGTATGTCTGTCCTGCACAATAGTCACCCAGTCCTGTTTACAACCTAGTCAACCATCCCTGCTCCATATGTAGGTCCCTCACACATTTATGATGTCTTTTCAGCTTTTTAGCTGTGCTCAGGTTTGCACTTGTGTTTCATGCTGGCAGACGTGTCAGATGTGACAACCTCTGCTTTTGATACTCTGATCATATCAGCTTCATTACATTGACAGTAAGATTGTGCTCTGCAGCCACAACCTCTCCATATCAGTCATCATAGCAGAGGCACCTTCACTAAAGGTAGAAATGGCCATACCTGCTGCTGCCTCAACCCTGCATTTACCAATACAATTAAATGTGGAGGATATCACTACCTGTTCTTCATCTCAGGATTAATTGGTGCATTAATTTTTTACTTTTACATAAAATAGGTATGTGTTTGAAACTTTTATTCATAAAACATTGTATTCATTCGCTTTTATTCATAATTTGTATTCTGCCACTAAATAGAAAATCTGTAGGGTAAAAGTAAAACTGAAAACAAATAGAAAGACAGGGCACTTTATTAGTCTGTGGACCAGCTTCTTGTCTCTATCTCTATCAACCCTGTCCCATACCTGTATTATTTTTGTAAACCTGCATGCCCCAACCCTAACTCATGTGCTAAGAGCATCATCCGCATGTTTACTTCAAATGCCACATCTTCCCTAGTTACACCTTGAAGACGCATAGATGTATATACAGTTTTGCGGTATCCATCTCTCACACAGATTGCACTCAAATCAAACTGCTGCAAAACCCGTGGTTTGATATTAATTTTAAGCCCTGTACCTACACAATTAGGACAAATTAATCCACTAATTAGTGCAAACGTGCTTAAATATGTCGATTTGCAAAAACGTGCGTCGACGCGCCACAAAGATGGCCACGCCCACTAAAAACATGGCTTTCTCTGGGGAGCATGCAGCGGTTAAAAAAACTAGCACACGAGCATCTAACGTTTGGGAGTATTTTGGACAGAGACCGAACAACGTGGTGCTATGTAAGCTTTGCAAAATGGAGATGGCTTATCACAGCAGCACGACTGCTATGCACGAGCACCTGAAGCGCAAGCATCCCGGAGCACTTCATCAAGATAGCAGCAAAACACCACCGTAAGTTCTGTTTTTAGGTAATAGTAAATTAGCACATTCACATTCACACATTGTAGTATTCACTATAGGGGTGAAACGATTACTCGAGTAATTCGAGTTACTCGATTACAAAAAGTGATCAAGTAATTTTCTGTGCCTCGAAGAATCGTTTATTTTAAAACGGTATTTCGCACTGACTAATTTTAATGTAGCGCAACACGCTTACGTCACCCACGCGGCGGAGGTTTTTTAGTTGAGAAGCGGGAATATGGAAGCAGCGAGGGAAAAGAGCGACAACGTACGCGAAGAAAAGGGCTATAGGAAAAGACAGAAAATGTCGAAAGTATGGAAGCATTTTAGGTTTGACAGCAAGAACAATACAGTGACATGTATTCGGTGCAACATAGTCCTTGCCTACCATAACAGCACATCTTCAGTGCTGCACCATCTTGACCGAAAACACCTGGAATGGAGCGGTGGAGCCGGGACAATGTAAATTTTATTTACAACAAATTAATGAGATTAACATTAATGTACCATATAACATAACGACAGCTCTGTGGAGTTCCGATTTTTAGCAATACTGTCGAATGTGTGGCTAGTTTAGGACAACGGTGACAAGTTTTTAATAACTTAATACAGGCATTATGTAACAGCGCTGTGGAGTTAAGATGATAAACTATAAATAGATTAAATATAAATTGAAGAAAGAATATGATACTGATATATTTTTGCTACAAGAAATTCTAATTTGAAAGTAATTGAATTTAATTTATTTACTTGTGGTATTTATTTCTATTTTGTGTTTTATTTATTTCTATTTGCATTTACAATTTGGAAATGTATGTTGTGAATTTAAAAATATACACTACTGTTCAAAAGTTTGGGGTCACTTAGAAATGTTCTTATTTTTGAAAGAAAAGCAGTTTTTTTTTCAATTTAGCTAACATTAAATGCATCAAAAATACACTCTATACATTATTAATGTGGTAAATGACTATTCTAGCTGTAAACTACGGAGCCCGGGAGGGGACATGGGTAAAAAATAAAAATTAAACGAGGGAACCTTTTACCATTCGAGCGCACGTTTTCTGTAAATCGTGCTCACGATTTATTCATTCGTGCGCACGTTTTGTTTTAATCGTGCGCACGTTTTAATTAAACTCGTGCTCACGATTTAGTAATTCGTACGCACGATTAACAATTCGTGCGCACGTTTTGTTTTAATCGTGTGCACGTTTTCATTCATTCATTTGCAAACCCTACTGGCCTAAGCGCATACATTGCAGATACAAGGAGAGAGGCAGTAACAGTTCCCTGAAACTGTGTAACGTGGCTTGCGCCACGGAGCGAGGGGACGAACACAAATGCTGAGAAGAGCGAGATTTTTCACAGGGCAAACCATAATCAGAGTCCAAGAAGCAGTCTGGGGTCATAACAAGAGGGCAGTCCGAATAACACAGGTACACAGGCATGACGAAAACACGACGGGGAAACACAGAGCAACTTACGAACAGGATCAAACAGCGAACAGCAAACACCAACCAATAGCATGAACATAGAGAACAAAATAACCGATCGCCAGAACTGGGGAAGTGCAGGGATATTATACATGACACTAAACTACGAACAGGTGAAGACAATGACACAGGGGCGTGGCAATAAACAAGGGATTCATCAAAACCAACGAGCAGGGCGGGACAAACGGGCAAGAACACAGACACGAGGGAACCCAGAGTGACAGCTAGGAGAGGGGGCGTAGCCCCACGTGACAAACTGTATATACTTTGATTGTTTAGATTTATGCCACAATGAACAGAGATACGTTTATTAGGTCTTATTTGCTTATGCGTCATGAGAACATTGTAGCTTCCCTTGCACAGCGGGGAATCACAATCAGTAAATGGCATCTGAAGCGAATTCTAAGCCTTTTAATGAACATTTATGACGAATTTTAATGTTTAATTTAATGTCAGGGAACCGTTACTGCCTCTCTCCTTGTATCTGCAATGTATGCGCTTAGGCCAGTAGGGTTTGCAAGTGAATGAATGAAAACGTGCGCATGATTAAAACAAAACGTGCGCACGAATTGTTAATCGTGCGCACTAATTAATAAATCGTGAGCACGAATTACAGAAAACGTGCGCTCGTTTAATTTTTATTTTTTACCCATGTCCCCTCCCGGGCTCGGTAGTAAACATCTGGTTTTTAATGCAATATCTACATAGATGTATGGAGACCCATTTCCAACAACCATCACTCCAGTGTTCTAATGGTACATTGTGTTTGCTAACTCTGTAAGAAGGCTATTGGATATTTTGAAAACCCTTGAAAACACATGTGCAAGTAGGTTAGCACAGCTGAAAACAGTTTTGCTGATTAGAGAAGCTATAAAACTGACCTTCCTTTGAGCTAGTTGAGAATCTGGAGCATTACAATTGTTGGTTCGATTAAACTCACAAATTGGCCAGAAAAAAAACAACTTTCAATTGAAACTCGACAGTATATTCTTGTTCTGAGAAATGAAGTCTATTCCATGCGAGACATTGCCAAGAAACTGAAGATTTCCTACAATGGTGTGTACTACTCCCTTCAGAGGAGAGCACAGACAGGCTCTAACCAGAATAGAAGGAGAAGTGGAAGGCCCCGCTGCACAACTGAGCAAGAAGACATGTACATTAGAGTCTCCAGTTTGAGAAATCGACATCTCACAGGTCCTCAACTGGCAGCTTCATTAAATAGTACCCGCAAAACGCCAGTGTCAACATCTACAGTGAAGAGGCAACTCCGGGATGCTGGCCTTCAGGGCAGAGTGGCAAAGAAAAAGCCATATCTGGCTAATAAAATAAAAAAATTAATATGAGCAAAAGAACACAAACATTGGACAGAGCAAGATTGGAAAAAAGTGTTATGGACAGATGAATCAAAGTTTGAGGTGTTTGGATCACACAGACGAACATGGTGGAGGTAATGTGATGGTCTGGGGTTGCTTTGGTGCTGGTAAAGTGGGAGATTTGAACAAGGTAAAAGAGATTTTGAATAAGGAAGGCTATCACTCCATTTTGCAACACGCCATACCCTGTGGACAGCGCTTGATTGGTGCCAATTTCATCCTGCAACAGAACAATGACCCAAAGCACACCTCCAAATTATGCACAAACTATTTAGAGAAGAAGCAGGCAGCTGGTGTTTTATCGGTAATGGAGTGGCCAGCGCAGTCACCAGATCTCAACCCCATTGAGCTGTTGTGGGAGCAGCTTGACCGTATGGTACAAAAAAAGTGCCCATTAACCCAATCAAACTTGTGGGAGCGGCTTCTGGAAGCATGGGGTGAAATTTCTCCAGATTACCTCAGCAAATTAACAGCTAGAATGCCAAAGGTCTCCAATGCTGTAATTGCTGCTAAGGGAGCATTCTTTGACGAAAGCAAAGTTTAAAGTAGAAAATTAAATAAATTAAAAAAAAAAACATTATTTCTACCTTGTCAATGTCTGGACTATATTTCTATTCATTTTGCAACTCATTTGATAAATAAAAGTATGAGATTTCAGGGAAAACTCAAAATTGTCTACGTGACCCCAAACTTTTGAACGGTAGTGTAACTTATCTAAAAAAGGAAACCGATTGGTCAGTCATTATTAAGTGAAATGTCTTGTTTTCTCTTTTGTATTTTTAATTGCTCCTTAATCAAGCAATTCTGTTTTACTCGATTAATCGAATCGGTTTTTCAGTAGAGTACTTGATTACTGAAATGCTCGATAGCTGCAGCCCTAATTCACTAAAAGTTGTTTTGCTAACTCTCTATATCGGCACGTGTTAAAACGTAATTTCTGCACTGTTGCCGTTATGGTAACATACTATGGTTATGCAAGATTGTTATTCGGTCATTTTATATTTTTCTGTCTACTTTAATGGCCGCGTAGCGGTAAGAGTATAGCTTAAACTAACATTATAGCCTGGCAATGCAGACACGGTTTCGTCTTGTTTATCGTTCTAGTGTAATTGTGGGTAAATCACAACTATTCAATTAATCGATTCATTGAAAAAATAATCGTTAGATTAATCGGCAAGAAAACAATAGTTAGGTGCAGCCTAACAGCCTATTTGCAAAGGACAGCTTACGCATCGATGTACTGCGTGTAAGCATTTCATTATCTAATTGATTTTGCAAGATTTCCTTTGCATCTTCTCGCAAATGACAATTGTTGTCTTTTCTGAGATGCTGTTAAAAGTACTACTTTTGGGATTTTTATATTATAAAGATACTGAAAAGCTAAACCAGGAAGTGTAAGCGCATGTGACTATGTGACGCATCTGAACGAATCACGTTCTCAGAAATCGACACCAGCCAATGAGATGTCAAGCTTGTGTTTAAATCGCCCTCTTTTCTTTCACGATTGGTTGCTGATAGAAAGGAAATGACCATATTTGGACCAGATGTACTTGTGCAGGAGAAAGAGAGCTTTACAACGATACCCATGATGACAGGGTACTGATAACGAGAGCGGCGGTTCATGCTCCGTAAGAATGCTAACTTTTCGTGAATTTAGGAAAAATCTACAGGAGCATCCAGACGATGTGTAGATAAATAAACACCTAAATGTTTCATTTGGACATTTTCTTTCCAATAGTTTGAAAGAATACATGTTACAGAATCAAAATAGCCTCAAAATTGACCAGTGCATGATAAAACAATGTTTTTGCCTGCCATGTCTCACCTTAATTAATCTATGGGCAGCACAAAGATATCACAAAAAATGTCATATTTAATGGGGAAAAGGTTCTTTTCATGGTTCGTGATGTGATTTTCACTGCTGTGAATTTGGCAGGGTCCTATTTCTACTGTTTAAGGATGAACAAAAAATGTTAGCAGTCATAAAAATGTACTGTTTTCATGGTACTTTAAAATGGTGTTACAGATAACTGTGTATAATACAATGATTACTGTGCATAACAGTGTCATCCTTTATCATTTGTCTCAACAGCTTTATAACAAATGCATTACTAGCTAGTTCAGGGGAGTTCAGGGGAAAATAAAACTACCGGTGTAAATATGAGATTCAGAGATACTGTGTTAACACTGTGTAAAAGAATGTATAACCCAGCCTGTGTGTGTAATGAGATTGGGAGTCTGTTCAAAGACCCCAAAACAACCAAGGCCGCATTACGTATCCAAATCCAAAGGGTAAAATTGGGCCTACAGGCTACCTGTAGGTTGTGTGTGTGTGTTTTAAATGGTTGCCGATTTGTCTGGATGCTGAGGAATTTGTCACAGGTTTAAAAAATAACTCACCTCTTCAGATGATCTCATCAACTTCTTCAACATTCACGTAGGACTGCAAATGATTTGAAAAATATTTTTTTACATTGACACTTCATACTTCACTTCCATATTTATAAAAAAATTATATAAAAAAATAAAAAATCCACTTTATTCCAAATGTTCCTCAACATAGATCTCATTTCTTATTAAACGCCATGTCATTTTTACAGCGCATCTGTAAAAGCTGTAAAAGGTGTTTGAGATCTGCAGTATAGGCCAGGTCTACTGCCATCTTCTGGTGAAATATAAAATAGCTTTGAGTACGAGTGTATTAATGATGGGAATTATGGGTCTTTGAAGGGAGCCGGATCTTTTGGCTCCATCCCTTTTAAAGAGCCGTTTACAAAGAGTGATTTACAGACTCAGTGACCACAGCCTGGCCGTAGAGAGAGGCAGATATAAACAGTCCTGGCTGCCCAAAGAGCAGAGGCTGTGTGGTCACTGTACGACAGGTGAGGTCCAGACAGAGATGCACTTTCTTCTGCAATGTGAAAAATTCAGACTAACGCGTGAAATTTATACACACAAATTCATAAAGAAAATCCCAAACTTCCAAACACTAACACAAATTGAACAACTAAAAATCATTCTAGGAGGGGGACACAGCGCTCCCCTCGCTGCTAAATATGTAACTACATGTCACAGCCTGAGACAGTGGGAAACTACCCCCCCTTGTGTGTGTGTGTGTGTGTGTGTGTGTGTGTGTGTGTGTGAGATGTGAGTGTGTGTGAATGAAGGTGTGTATATGGCATGAAAGAAGGTGAGTGTGTGACCATTAACATTTGTATGAAAATATGTACAGTGTGTGTTTGTGTATCTGTTTAGGTGAACAAACCTCCTTAAGTTTGTGCGTGTCTGAGTGATGTTTGTGAGAGTCAGATGTGTGTGTGTGTGTGGGGGGGAGGGGGAGCTGCTGGTTGTGAGAGGGTTAGTGTGTAATGTGTGTAAAGTCTAGTGCTGAACGATTTTGGAAAATAATCGAATTGCAATTTTATATCTATAAATTGCGATTTAAAATCGCGATTTTTTCCCACTGTTTTCAGGAAACTCTGTTTCGGCATTTTTTATACAGCTCAGATACAGGGTTGCCAACTTTTCAAGATCGTTTGGAGTGAGACTTGAACCTGGAGTGGGTGGCGAACGTAATTTGTTGTTATCGGGGACGTGTAAAATGGATAAAATTTAAGTATTATTATTATATC
Organism: Brachyhypopomus gauderio; assembly: GCF_052324685.1. Taxonomy (NCBI): domain Eukaryota; kingdom Metazoa; phylum Chordata; class Actinopteri; order Gymnotiformes; family Hypopomidae; genus Brachyhypopomus; species Brachyhypopomus gauderio. The sequence continues at coordinate 4,672,487 of NC_135212.1, forward strand.
TATATATCGGACATCATGTCTTTCACTATGAACTCCGTTACTGCCAGAGTTATTTCTGCGTGCCGCTTCGAATTATATCCATAAGGAGTTACACTTTCAAACGGTTCGGTCAGTGAACCCTGTTTGCTGGACCGGTCAAGCTATCCGCGCTTTTGCGATTCATCTGTGCTTTAAATCTTATTGCGCCTATATGCGTGATTTTACGGTATTTCGCTGCTCACCGCATACTAAACCTGTATAAGCGCAGAGAAACACTTTGGCGTATTTGAAGATGCAGCACTGGTCGTTGGCATTTTAGCCTTACAAATATCATACGAGGCTTTGTGGTGTTTTTTTAAATGCTGAAGGTTTGTAGTGTTACCTCGCGTCGTAGCGACAGTAGCAAGGCACGTTTTACACAGTACCTGACGTTGAGCAGCATCTTTTTAAAAGCCAAAGTAATTTCACACAACTGATGTGCTGCCCCTCTTTGGTATTAGACTTTCAGTAGTGTCAGCTTCTGTCGAGCCTGAAGCCATTGTGCAACAAGTTAAAGTGCGCTGTGTTAACTTCACTTCTCCACCTCCCTGCCTCCTGCTCGGGTTTGCTCCGTTCGTCCTCGGCTCGGCTCGTTCCCAAGTCACGTGACCAATTTAAATCGCAGCCTGTGCGATTAGAGAATCGCGTTTTAAAATATCGCAAATGCAATTAATCGTTCAGCCCTAGTAGAGTCTAGTGTATATTAAGTTGTTTATGGTGCTTGGGAATATATGTGGTGTGTATGAAGGTGTGTAGTGAGTATGGTGTATATGGTTTGTGTAGTGCATGAAGGTGTATAGTGTGATGTGTATGAAGGTGTGCAGTGTATAGAACTGCAGGTCTAGAACTGCAGTTGGCTCTCCGGCTGTGCAATTGGATGATGTAGAACAAATGCGCATAACTCTAAAACTAATTGATCCAATGATTAGTTATTTCTGGCATGTGTTGTGGGCTTTAAACTTCTATCAACCACTATAGCCCAGCGTGTCCGTTTGATGGGAAAGAGATAGCAGGAACAACCATACCAAAATGATAGCAATACCAAAAAGGCCTTTATTAAAACAGAGATATATCTCAGGGAGAATCTCGGAGACACGAGCAATAACTGCGCATCCGAGAAATCTCAAATAAGTATGGTTATACTCCACCCCTCCAACTCACAGCTCTTCCATACCTTACATGGTATTGTTCTTCAAGCATACGATACTTGTCTTTCTTCTCAGCAACCCCAACATTTCTTACAGATGGACATATGGTTTCTGTCTATGGACTGTCGGGTCAGCGAGAGGTCGCCATACATGAGGATGCTGTAAATCCAGCGTCAGCATAACCGGGCCTCTACCTTCTGCTTTTTGATCTTACTCTTTCCACAGTATGGTTTTTGATCTTACTCTTTCCACAGTATGGTTTTTGATCTTACTCTTTCCACAGTATGGTTTTTGATCTTACTCTTTCCACAGTATGGTTTTTGATCTTACTCTTTCCACAGTATGGTTTTTGATCTTACTCTTTCCACAGTATGGTTTCGCAGCGTCCCTTTTTGGAGTTCATCCCTTGGACACGTTTAAAGCAGTAGTTACATTTTAATTCCTATATTATGTTAAAAGAATAAGCAAAATATATTGTAGCGAATGCTATTGCTAAGCAAAAATAAACCCAAAATCACAACACATGCCAGAAAGGACAAGTTTCTCTACCATGTAAAATTTTAATGGATTTTCTAGGCAAAGGTTTAAGGATTTTACTGCAGTTTATCCAGGAGATGTTTGATAATTTTTCATGACAGCACACACAGCAGTTTGAACGGAGTCTGTACGTTAAGCGGTTCAGGATAAACGCACAAATATGGAAAACGAGGAAGCAGAAGAGGAACCAGTTGAATTATGTTGAGAAAATTTTTTTTTTTGCTTAGCAATAACATTAGCAACAGTATATTTTGCTCATCAGTAAAAGTGATATTAACATTAGATATAATTGCTGCCTTAAATACTTTAAGCTATAAATCTTAAGAAGGGCCTCACAAGGCCCATACAGCCTATTGTTGCAACAGAAGGCGGTTTGGTCTACAGGAAATGTCAGACTCTTGTGAAGTATGTTCTATACTGATGAGCTCCACAGAAGGTGACTTGCAACAACTGCCTGTAACAACATCCTGTAAGTTTGACACACCGTGAACATAAAATAGGACTTGTCGCGCTTTTGATCTTCTTTCACCATAGCACAGCATGTTCGTTGATTGCAAGAGAAAACATTACCAGTCTTGTCTTTAACCTTTTATTAAAAGTAAATAAAATACAGATTTCTCTGGAGAGAAACTACTCTACCCTGTAGCTTTGTGTGCTGGTCTCTGCCCGAGACACTTTTCCTCCTGTACTATATAATGTGGCCTGGGTATAAGCGCCCCTCTTTGTTGGACATAAGAGTTGCACGTACATTCCATACGTTACACCTACAGCTGTTTCCTCTCCTAATTTGGGAGCGAGGTCTTCGCTTGCTGACCTTGTCAAATTGACTTACAGAGGCTCATCTTACACATCCAGTTTTTAGAAAACTGCAGGCACTTAAGAGTATGGGAAAGCATTATTCTCAGACACTCTTGATAATCAGCAATTTGATTAATACTATAATGAAAGGAAAATATAAAGTAATTAATATAAGAAATTTGGTTAATACTTTAAGACTAGTCAAATTATATAAGGATTATGATAAACTGCTTGATTAATACTGTAATGTAAACAAAATATGAAGGAATTAAAATATAATTCCCAACAGACTGTAGGGGTGGAACAGTAGCATATAAAACCAGCCTGTTACCAGTAACTTTCGGATCTCTCTGACTACATGATTTGTATGTACGAGATCCCCGGAGATATCTGTTCAAAAATAAATGTTTGGCACTGCAATAATTCTGGTCTGTTGTTCCCGTTATCTCATTTTGCATCAAACGAACGCGGTGGGCTGAAGTGGTTGAGAGACGTACAGATGCCAACAGTAACAATACAGGGATTTGAAACCCTATAATAGCCAAATATAGTAATATTTGTATGATAACAAATAAGACATCTGGCTGGGTTAGTTAGCGGTAGCACATCCATTATAAAAACAGTTTGCAACATTTAATTTTCGCACGAGATTCAATCGTGAGGAACACCGGAACGAACAAAATTATCTAAAACAAAATAAACTTTACGTGTTAGTGTTACGTACTACTAAGTTAAGTACTTACAGAAGGTCAATCAGTAGTCCAACACGTCCAGACACCAACACTGTAGACTAATAGACGCAACACAAATAAACGATCGATGCTGATATTTAGGTTAAGAAACCTGTGGTCTGAAATACCCGATGGTGACGGTAGGGCAGTGGACCAAACCACTGTGGGGCTTATAAAGGGGGAGCACGTAATCCTTCAAAACTTAAAAACAAATATTAAGCATCTATAATCAGTAGACATTAGTTTCATGCATATTACTATATAAAATTAAAAATAACAAAGTACATAAACTAATTTTAAAAAGAAATGTAATATGACCTCAGTACATTCAGCACTGCCCACTCAGTCCGTACACTGACCTGCGTGAAGTATAGCTCTTGTATTTCTTTCTGTTCCTCCGGGTAAGCGGTTTCTCACTTAGTTTGTGAAATAGATCCATATAAACTCGTTACTTAAAAGCATAAGAATGTTGTTATAACAGGTTTTAATATTCAAGATGAGCTAGATTTCGTTTCGTTTTCCACTCCGTATATCCAAAGTGTTTCATTGAGGTCTAATCTTTTATAGCGTTTATATAAAGCTATGTTACTCTGTTCAGACTCCAGTGAGGATGGTGTATTGGGCATGAATTGTTGCTGATATATGAATAAACTACATTATATGGTACAGTAATGAGTCTGTAGTATTATTTCATATACATTCGCTGTTATAATTGCATCTTGGAATCGGTTTCACAGTTCAGCTAGCGTGGATATTCAGCTGCATTAATCATGCTGATAAACTATATATCTGTTACCCTTTCACACAGTAACTTTACTGTATATATATTTACATCATTTACACTGAAAAAAGAGGGAACACATTTAACCAGAACCTGACAAAAGTGATTCCCCCTCTGTTTATTACAGGTGGAGTAGATTTGATATAAATTAATCATGCTGATAAACTATATCTCTTTTACCATTTCACACAGTAACATTTGAACTATCGGTACCTCCTTTAACACAGAGAACACAGGGGGAACATATTTAACCAGAGACTGGGAAAAGTGGTTTCCCTTGTAGAATAACTGCTGGAGTGTATTTAAGGTACATTATTGATGCTGATAAACTATATATAGATTACCATTTCCCTCAGTAACTTTAATACTATCTGCATCACATTTACATTGATAATACAAGGGGGGACACATTTTACCAGAGCCCCAGAAAAAAGGTGTATTCTTTATTCTTGGTTCATTCCGTTCTTTTTTTTGTTGTTGCACTGATCCTTCTTGAAGTATGTATTCAACCCGAGCAAAATTATAAGCAATGTCCACTGTAATAGATTACACTTGTTATAAACTGAATGCACTGTTATGTAAGTTCATCAGTTCAGCCATTTTACTCTACCAACTTCCTTGTTTTAACATTAAATATGAGAGTGTACGGAGGAACAGATTTGCTCTGTGTCCAAATATTTTGGACCAGAAGGATCAGTTTTGCCAACACAGACGAAGACATACATGTCATAAGGAAAGACATTGGAAAGTACTTTATGCAGGAATCAGGTAAATCTGATAAACTTAAACCTAAAACCTAATAAAGGGTTTATTTTAAAATAAAGTTTTTCTGAACATGGCAGTTTAAGCCCTTTGGTGAGAGTTATTTTATATGCTTTAGGTTTAAGATCAGGGATTTTTTTTACTGTGACTATTTCAACTAATGATTCAGATAAGATGAGATAAGATAATCCTTTATTAATCCCTCAGTGGGGAAATTTGCATTGTTACAGCAGCAGAGAATAGTGTCAGGAAATACACATATATAAGATTCAGATATACAAGAGAAATAAATAAAGAGTATAAATATATATGCAATGTATGTAGTTGTAAACAGTTATGGTTATTGCACATGGTAGATTAAATATTGCACGTGGTAGATTTAGATATTGCACATGCAAGAACAGTAAGAGCAGTAAAGTACAGTGAGCAGTCTGTTGTACAGTACAGGTGAACTATGGAGAGCAGTGGCTGTTGTACAGTACAGGTGAGCTATGGAGAGCAGTGACTGTTGTACAGTCTGACAGCGGCTGGAAGGAAGGACCTGCAGTATCTCTCCTTCACACAGCGTGGGTGCAGCAGCCGGGCACTGAAGGAGCTGCTCAGTGCTGACAGGGAGTGGTGCATGAGGTGGTACAGGTTCTTCAACATGTGCTCGAATTTTGTCCTCGTCCTCCTGTCTACCACCACCTCCGCCGGGTCAAGATGCCCCCCCAGGACAGAGCTGGACTTCTTGATGATTTTGTTCAGTCTCTTCCTGTCAGCGGTGGAGATACTGCTGATTCTCACAATGCTCCCAGCATTCTCCAGGTGAGAGAGAGATCTGTGTAGAAGGTGGATGATGGCATTCTCCACTCCAATGCCAGGTTGGTAGGCAAACTGAAGTGGGTCCATTGCTGGACTCACCAGGGGGCGGAGGTGGACAAGAAGCAGTCTCTCCAGGGTCTTCATCAGGTGTGAGGTTACCTGATAGGCCTGTAGCTATTAAAGTCTTTCGGGTGTGGGGTCTTTGGCACTGGTACCACGCAAGATGTTTTCCACAGCTGTGGAACTCTCCCTAATCTCAGACTGAGATTAAAGATGTGTCCGTCCACACCACACAACTCGTCGCCACAGGTCTTGAGAAGCCTTGAGCTGATTCCATCTGGGCCTGCAGCCTTTCTGATCTTGATCTTCCTGAGCTCACCTCTCACCTGGGACATGGTAAATGCCAGACTGAAGTGGGGGGGCTGACTGCTGGAGTGTGTGTCAGCAGGAGAGCCGTTTGGTGGGGGGGGGTTGAGTGGGGGGGGGGGGGGGGGCAGGCTGCTGGAGTGTGTGTCAGCAGGAGAGCCATTTGGTGGAGGCTGTGAGTTGAAAGGGAGGGGGTTGGGTGTAAAAGAGAGTGTGGGGCAGTATGCTGATGGTGCCAGACAGGGAGATCCCAGCAGTGGTGTCTGTGAAGTGGAGGAGGCAGGTGAGTGATCAAACCTAGCTGGCCTTCCCCTCTCGGCTCTTTCTCCTCAGTTCCCTCTGTACACCCTTCATCTCCTCTTTGTCACCTGATCTAAAAGCTCTCTTTTTCTCCTTCAGGAGAGCCTTTATATCAGGGTTAATCCAGGGTTTGTTGTTGGAGAAACACCGAACAGTCTTGGTGGGTACGGTGTTCTCCACACAGAAGTTCACATATGCAGTGTGTGAGACCATCAATATCCTCCCCATGTGGATCACACAGTTCCTCCCACAGTGTTGTGCTGAAACGGTCTTTCAAAGCCTCTTCAGACTCCACAGTCCATTTCTTCACTGTGTGGGTGACGGCTGGTTCTCTGTGTACAAGAGGTTTGTACACAGGGAGAAGATGAACCAGGTTGTGATCAGATCTTCCCAGGGGAGGGAGGGGTGATGAGTTTTATGGTCCTTTTGTGTTGGCATAAAACAGATCCAGTATCTTATTGTCTCTGGTTTTGCAGGTAACGTACTGGGTGAACATAGACAGGGTCGATGGTGGAGAACAGTTGTTAAAATTTCCAGAAATCAGAAGGAGGGCTTGGGGGTGCTGGGTCTGAATCCTGCTCACAGCTGAGTGCAGGACGTCACAGGCAGTGTCGGCGTTAGCAGACGGGTAAACATACGCAGCTATCGTGATAGCGTGTGAGAACTCCCGCGGTACCTCTGACTCATGTGCTTGGTGTATTCATCAAAAAAAAAATGATAAGCACTTTGCAGAAGTGCAGATTCCTGCATGAGGGTTCTGTCTTTGTGTTTTTGCATCCCCACAGAAACAATGATTCACACAAAGATTCCTGTCAGTCAATTTCATTATTGACTGACTTTTTAACTTTCACTTTTCACTCATATGTTTACAATTATTGGCAGCTTGAACTAGTATGAAAATGTAAGCCATTGCTCAACTGTTTTAGTGAAGTTAGTAAATAATGAAGGCGTTTGGATTCAGTTCAATGTTTTTGTGTCAGTAATACAGTATTTGTCTTAAGCAAGACATTATACAAAGAGTGGTTCCATGTGCAAAAGAACAGGAGCCTCATGCACGAACGGTGCGTACGCACAAAAACATTGCGTACACTATGTTTCACGCAAACGGTCAGATGTACGAAATGTGATTTGAACGTGAGAAAGTGCGTACACCCACGACACTTTCACTTCAGGCGTACGCATGTTTCTAATGTGTTTTCGTCAATTAGCGACACTTAGAGGTGATACATTGAAATTACAACTATTAAATATCATTTACGCACACATTGTAGTAAGCCCTTATTGTGTAAAATAAAGTAAATAAAAAAATAAAAAAAATTAAATAGTAAATTAATCAGACAATTTCACTGCCTTACTGAAATAATCATTCAACGTGTTTTCACTTAGCCTAGATTATATAAACATGCATTAAATGTTGCGCTGGAGTTCTTGGGAGATGGCAGCATTGGCATTACTGGAAGATATTGATAATGGCCGAATTCGCTGAGAGCGAGTTTTCTGTGACCATTATGATTTTTTGGCCCATGATGATGAGTGGCTTATAAGTCGTTTTCAGATTTCCAAGAACTGTCCTCTTGTGCTGAGTTGGGTCCAGTTTTGGAGAGAGAAACGCAAGGAGACGCGCATTGCCACTTGCTTTACAGGTGCTGACAACCAGAGGCAATCTTTGCATAGAGGCGTGGCTAGGCAACTGCCTTGGGCCCCTCCCACTGCAGCCCACCGTAGGGGCCCCTGATCAGCTCACTTATTTCTCGCATATTAATGTTGATGGGCCCCCTAGCTAAATTCACCTTGAGCCCCCAAACTGCTAAGTCTGCCACTGCTGACAACGCTCTGCTTCCTGGCGACTGGCTCATTTCAAAGAGAACTGGCAGACCGGTTGGGGATATCCCAGTCATCTCTGAGCTAGGCCATGCCAGCTGTTTTGGGATCATCTGCATGTCAGCTATATAAAGTTCCCATATGAAGTGGTTGACCAGGCAAACATTAAAGTGCAACTTGCAGCGATAGCCGGTTTCCCTAAAGTAATCGGAGCGATCGACTGCACACACATTTCTATAAAGGCACCATCTGAGGAGAAATTTGCTTATATGAATAGAAAGCATTGTGGACATTGTACCAGAACGTTGTAGTGAAGACAGAATATGTATTTTTTCATAATGTAGGACATTTTGGGGACTTGTCATAGGGCTTTTCTGCTTACAAACTTTTCTACTTACAAACTTGGCTCTGGAACTAATTAAATTCGTAACTTGAGGTACCACTGTACTGTGAAACATATCAATCCACTTTTTTAAAGTATGTGTTTTCAGTTAACATATGCTTGCTGACTAACATCATAACATAACCAACCACTGGCTCACACACCTATGTAGGAGGGGTGAGATGTGTTCCTGTGGGGGATGCAGGATCTGGTGTTCCTCCATAAAACCATTGGGGGCAACAAATGGTGGTTTACCTCAAGAGGTTCCCATAGCAATGGGATGAAACTGACCATTTGTATTTTAGTTATATCAGTGTGTTTGTGTGGCATGTTTAGTCTCATTTTGCAGCTTGTTGTGTGCTGGGAACGGTTATGCTAACAGGGTAAGAGGTCCATCACTCCCTGACATTGTTTGTCTTTACCAGCAACCTGATTCCCATTGGTTAACCTGGTTTTTATGACTGCTGTCCCTTTGAGATGTTGGGGGAAGGGGGGGGGTATGCTAGATACTTTAATCTGGTATGGTTATGTTATTGTTTTATATTTTGTTGGTTATTGAATAAATCTGGTTAATTGTGTAGCCATGGTCTTCCTTGGTTATAGCTATACTGAGACAGATGAGCTCATTATTAGTATCAGTTAAAAGGTAAATCAATGCTAATACCAATTCCCTCTAAAGTATCCCATCTGCTACGCATGTTTATGATAAACCTCTGACAAAGCAGGCTCTTGTTTATAGCAAGATACTTTATAAAGTTGGTTAGGTATATTGTATAACCTGCACTGATCTATTTGAGAAGTGAGTTCTTTTAGATTCTTACCAACTATAATTAGGAGTCAGATATTTTATAAGATTTATGCACGTCAATTCTTCTTCTGCACCTATTTATATCCTTAGTTGTAGGCAAGCAGGTAGGTTAGTTAAATCTCATAACTAAAACCCCTACACCTACCACATCACATTTTATTTTATTTGAGCTGTAACGGCGGGTGCAGAAGGTAGACACCACGACGTTTACGGTGCACATGTAACATTTATTGACACTGAAACAAGTAAGCTCTGTGCGGAGTTAACACATCATGCATGGGGGGAAAAACCATCAAATACCAGATGTGTGGACTCGAGTCACATGACTTGGACTCGAGTGCGACTCGAGTCACTAAACTGATGACTTGTGACTTGACTGGACAACATCACTGAAGACTTGCGACTTGACTTAGACTTACTTACCTTTACTGACTTGGACTTGGAATCGGACTTGAGCTTTAAGACTTGAAAAGACTTGAAATCCTTATTTTAACATAATAATTAAGTAATATAGAATCACATACCTGGATCATTTTGTATTAAATGGTGCTGTAAAATGTGAACTGCTCAGCTCAGTTTATCCATAACCTAACTACAGGTTGATACGTCCAGCCCCTCCCTCGTCCCTGGTCCCGCCTAGCTTCCCGCTCCCATTCGTTCCTCCCCCAGTCTGTCACACCCTCGTCGTTTGTCACACACACCTGAGCCTCGTTTCACCGTCTTGTTTCCAGTGTATAAAAACCCCCTAGTGTTTTGCTCCCATGTTGGTCATTGTTTGTTCTGTTTCCCTTTCGCCCTACCCCGCGCTCTCCTTTATCTACTTGCTGTGTGGTTCTGGTTTGTAGTTTGAGTTACCCAGTGTTCTTAGCGTGTGTTGCTGTCCGGTCCAGGTTAGTCTTCGCCTCGTGTTCTACGTCTGTCTTGTTCACATAAGTTCATTTTGTTCTCATCTGCTTTTACTCTCCGTTCTCCCCCTCCCTACGTGTTTAGTAGTGTGTGTCTAGATCGCTGTCTCTCTGTTTAGATTATGGTTTACACGCCTGTGCTGTTAGTGTCGCTGTTGGTTTTCCTGTGTTTGTATTCTTTGGTTGGTTGATGTTTCATTGCCTGTGTATGTGCGTGCTTCGTTGACCCTCTTAATTATTGCTGGTAGTGTATACCCCATGTCACTGTTTGAGTCCTCCTTCCGTTGTTCTGCTTCTGTTTGGTTTTGTTGCGTATCTTTTATTAAATATTCAAAACCCGCTATTGCGTCACCCCTTCCCTGTTAAATCGTTACACAGGTGAAGTTCTGCAGCCGATCGGGGGAGAGGGGGAGGGGAGCAGCAGCGTTGAATTTGTGTAGCGAGGACAAGCAACATGCTCCCAAAAATTATCCTGTTCAATTATTAAGATTATGCTGTTGTGATTAAAAGAAGAACTGCGACATGCAAGACATGTGGAGTCAGGATAAGAGATGGAGATGCAACCACTTCAAACTTTGTTAGACATTTGAGGCTGCACAAACAAAAGTAAGTCTCTGCTATGTATATTTCACATAATGCTATATCGGTTAGCTAGCTAGCTGGGATGTGATAACTCAGGGGTCGGAAATTAACTTTTACAAGGGTCCACATGAGCATCTTGAGTTGTGTCAGCGGTCCGCACCAACGATAATTCAAAAGCGGGGGGTGCGGACGGACGGACGAAAGTCACTGGGGGGTGTGGGTAGGTAACGACGACATTTGCGACGAAATCTCACTCAAGCGAACCGAAACGCCTAGTTAGTCTGACTAACTTAATATACTACTAATCAACTGCATCAATTGTGTTAAATATTGAAATTACATCTGGTTACTTGTTACTTGCAACTTAGTGACTTGTTCACATGTCTGTCAAATACCGATATAGTAAAAAAAAAAAAAAGTGATATAGAATTTTGGTCATCCCGCCTGATGACCAAAAAAAGGGCTGATGCTAAACCTGACAGGCTGCATTCCAGTTGTAGTGAGAGTTGAACACTCACAGCAGAGTGTCCAATGAAGAAAAGAAAGGAGAAATGGAGAGAAGAGGGGAGAAAGGGAGCAGGCCAACATGCTCCCACTATATCCAGCAGGTTCTTCGGCTTCGTATGCGTAAGCACGCCAAGCAATGGAATGTGCCACCTTTCCACCGCCACCCTAGTTTCACAACTATTGGAGGCCGTGCAACTGCCGTCACAAATTGCAATCATCAAAAGTACTGCACACACAGAAACAGGGAAGTCGTGTCTCCAATAGGCTTGTCACGATACTAAGAATTACAACTTCGATACGATACTTAAAAAAATATTGAAATTCGATACCATTTTCGATACCAAAGTCAGATACGGTGCTAATTTCCGTTTTAAAGCCTTTTTTTTTTTTTTTTATAAACAAACAAATGAATGTTGCTTTGTGTTTGAAAATGCTTGAAATTGTAACTTCATTTCACAACAAATATCTGTCTGACTGAACAGTTCTTTTGTGTTAAATACCAGCATCTTGTAATTCCAGGATGAAACATGAGAGAACGTGAAGACGTTACGATTGGGCGTTTTGAAAATAAACAACCATTAAATAATGTGATAAAAAAGCGAATAATTTCGAGTATATGTATAAATATTTAACTTATCCCAACAAACATGCGACGTCAGAAAGATGTTAAAATCAAGTCTGTATCACGTCGGTCAGTCCAGACCCATTTTTGCATGTCTGGTGGACGTTCAAAACTGGTTCAAAATCTGACAGTGTGACTAGGACCTTAACCTTTTAACTTAACATGAACGTCTATGACGAGTTTTCTATCTGAACGTCTGACTAGGACCTTTATTGGATGTCAGGACGTGCAAAAACTGCAACTGAACGGCAGTAATAGACGTTTAAAAAAGACGTCGCTAAAACTTTCATTCTGGCTTTTCAGTGGACGTCTTTTGAACGTCTGACAAAGTGTCTTTGCTCGTGCTGGCAAATATTGAAATGGACCTTGAAAGTGACATACAAGTGTTTGAATTCCACAAGGTGTATGAACCCTGCAAACATGACTTTGTTCATCGCGCTGAAGCGCGGCGCACGCGAGGTCGTGCACCTCTCGAATTTTGTAACTTCGCGCGCCTCAGCGCAATGAACAAAGTCATGTTTGCAGGGTTCAATTCAAGCGCTTGTACCAATATTTCCCAGCACGTTAAACTTAATTAGGGTTCACACACATAGTGTGGGAACCCTATTGTAATTGCTCGAGTTTTTCTTCTTATTATTATTATTTTTCAGGCTGTAAAACGCATACTGCAGCCTAGACCGTAAGGCCCAGAAACACCAAACTTGTCAGACAGGTGCACCAGAGGTGCAATGAGGGAAACCCAGACAATGACCCACATTGGCCTGATGGTGGCGCTATAGCGCAGCATTTTGCGTTTTGGTCCATATCTCCTACACCGTAGGTCATAGAAACGAAATTCCACTTCTGATGGATTCCTTGGCTCAAACCAAACAAAAAAGCCTCTAGGACCCTTTAGCTCCGCCCACTTAGATTTCGAGTTAATTTGCATAATGTGCAAAATCACACACATCTTTGAGCGCGAACTAGTCCCTGGATTTTTCACATACATGCACATATGTGGTATCAAAACGTTCAGAAGAGTCTGAACTTTAAAACGTATCCAACAAAAATGCTAATTTCTTCACTACCTAGTCAGTATAAGCCAATCAAATGAGGGGGCGTAAATTCAATAGTAAATTTTGCACATATGGAGCTCTAACTTAAGAAAACTTGCATGTAATGAGATGGCACTTCACAGACAGCTTCCCTGTGAGGGTCTGGGGCAGCTCGCAGAGGTTGCCATACCTCACCTGCTAGGGGGCGCTATAACATGCAAAAATTTGCCCCATGCACTCAGATTGGCCGATCCACATGAAACTTGGCAAACATCATCTATGGGCCTCTGGGAACCAGGTCCTAAAGCAGACACGCCATACTTCCAAAATGGCTGACGTAATCGGCCAATCAGTGATCGGCACGCGTTTGACAGGCTTACCATGGGTCGATCTGCACGAAATCTCTTGGGTGTGGACAAGTGCACGCCCCCTATGACATAATCCAGCCGGGTGTCGATTGGCCACTGGGGGGCGCTATTGCAAAAAAAGCAAGTATATCCCCTACATAATTCCACTTGGGAACATGCAATTGCACTCTTTTGATTCCTTGCAGTAGTGCAAACAACTTTCCCATTACATGTCCTATTAAAAAATGCACAGTTTATTTACAGTTAATAATAGTTTGAAATCATCACTTTTCATACTCCTCCTAGGATTTTCATACTATCATGTCAAGCAAAGCCTTATAATACTCTACAGAGTGTGAAATCAAAAAACAATCCAAAGATTTTGGATTTTAGGACACTTATACCTGCTAAATATTTTTTTAATAGACAGCATCGATACATATAATATTCATATTCTTGAAGCTCTTTCATATTTTATCCAATTCTGACCAAAATGCACAAGCACATTCAGAATCCCATCTTGAACAAATTTGTCAAGTTTCATCTAAATCGGTTATCGTATGGCTCTACAGTGCAGTATTATATACAATGCATAAAAATGCATGTGAAGTCCCTCTGTCACCTTCTCCTTCTCACACGCACGCAGCCTGAAACTCACACACTCAGTCTCTCTCACACTCTCACCCACATTCCCCCTCCCATCTCAGTGCCCTAAGTAAACATTGCTCTGGCTACCTAGATCTCTCTGTGTCTATTAACCAGGCACACACACATACAGGCGCAAGCAGGCCTTCCTATAGCATTCACAATGACACTTCCCTAGCCATACCCACCCATATCTCAGTGACTAACACATGCTCATACAAACTGATATTTGGCTTCTTTTTTGTCTCTCTCTCACACAAACACACAGACACACACACCTTTATACCTATATGTATGTAGTTTCTATGTATACTTATGTATGTATGTATTCGTATATGTTGTCATAGTTTGAGTACATACACTACCACACACACACACACACACTTCTACCTAAATGTATGTATAGTTTGTATGCATATCTATAGTATATGTATAGTATATGTCAGTCATGCCAGTGATGTCAGTCATATCAGAAATGCCAGTCATGTCAGTTACATCAGTCATGTCAGTCATGCCAGTCATTTCAGTCCAGTCATATCAGTCATTTCAGTCCAGTCATATCCGTCATGTCAGTCAAATCATCAAATCATTACAGTCATGCCAGTTATGTCAGTCATGCCAGTCATGTCAGTCATGTAATGCCAGGCTTTGCAGACTACATTCATACATTGAATACACGGGCAGTCATGTTAGGCGTGCTAGGTGTACAAGGAGTGAAATAACAAAACATAGTCTCTGGCTCCCTCAATCTCTTTCTGTCAGTAATATACAGGCCCAATCATGTATAGACAAGTACAGGCCTTCCTATACTGTTCACATAGATGCAGCCCTAGCCAGATGTGCTATTTTTGTGTCTCCCTTTCTGACACACGCAGATGTCATCACACTATCTGTAGAGCACACACTGGCCAAACCCAAACAGCTTCTTTTCACTTTTAGGTCTAAAGGACCTTTTGGGCTTCCTTTTGCCTATTGAGGCCAAAATGCCTATTGGTGTGTGAACCCGCCAATCGCCGCTTGCGGCTATATTTAAGTTAAATATTTATACATATACTCGAAATGATTCGAAATATTGCGCTTTTAATCACATTATTTAATGGTTGTTTATTTTCAAAACGCCTAATCTTAACGTCTTCACGTTCTCTCGTGTTTCGTCCTGGAATTACAAGAGTTAACATAATAACGTAACGTGCATTTTTCTTAATGTCTTCACGTTCTCTCATGTTTCATCCTGGAATTACAAGAGGCTCGTATTTGTTAATGTAATACAAGAAAAATGTCCAGTCAGACAGATATTTGTTGTGAAACGAAGTAGTTACAATTTCAACATTTTCAAGTACTTTAGCCTAAATTGCAGCACTTTTCAAACCTGAAACACAAAGCAGCATTAAAATTCGTCAGGTAAGTGTTCATTCCCCTGTTTTGAGGGGTGTTTCTTTTATACTACCACATATAGTTTCGGACAACACTGCAAAGCGGAAAGTATAAAGCCTCCACCGCTCGCGGAGGTTCGCGCGAGATGCACGCGGAGTCGAGCGCTATGGTCACTCAACCAGGCTTTAGCGCCCTTCGTTGAAATGTTCCAAAAGCACCGCTTGCAAACGGGCTTGTTCATATCCTTCGGTTTTCCATCTGTATCTGCTTCGAATCCAACAGCACTGCGTTTGCTTTAGCTGCCATATTAACATTACAAACTGTCCTGTGCATTACGGCAGCTTGGGTGGGTCAAACGAAAGCGCATTTTATGTAAGAAGAATCGATACTTAAGGGAAATGAGTATTGTACCGTTTCAGAATGTTCAGTATCGATACGTATCGATATATCTTTTTTTTTTTTTTTTTTTTTTTTTTTGACAACACTAGTCTCCAAACAGCTTACGTGAGGAGGCTGATAGAAACTGCTCATGGGAGGAGTCACAATGAGCAAAGGGGGCATATGGACATGCACTAGCATGCACCAGAAATAACCACACTCACCCAAAATTTAAAACAATACTCACACAAAATTTTTGTTTACGATGTTTAGTCTGTGCACAAAACACAGGGAGATAACAAAACGAGACATGCACCCGGAGGACTTTCTAAACTGACTCAGGAAACAGGACTATACTGGGTGAAATGCGTGTCTCTGGTATTGTGGCAGAGCCACACTCGCCCCCAGACATGCACAGGCTTATGAGCCTTTGAGAAGGCCTCCAAACACGGGAGTGGGGCCGTCTGAATGGGACACACACTTTGTGAAGGAGCCACAGTAATATGCTGCAGTAATATGATTATCCTGCACACGTCTCTCTGTTGTGTCTGAGCAGGTCAAGGCAGTGTTACCTGAGGTGTTGGAGAATCAACTGCACGGATTCCAACCTGGAGACAGGGTTGTGCCACACGGCCCCAAAAAACATACATTTGGGGGGGGCCCGCCAGCGTGAACCACGTGGGTCTCTTTAAATGTTCCTTTAAAAAGCATGTTTACAACATTTACAACCTAAAATTCATTTACTAACAAGGCTTCAATATCACACTCTAAAACAGTAGAGACATGTTGGTAAATACCTTTATTTGCTTGCTCACTTCGCTGCAGCATATTTTGCGTAATCCTCTCCCTTGCTGAGACGCACAAACAATTCTGTCCATCTCAGCGCCATCGCAGCGTTGTGAAACCTCATTTGTCCTCAAATTACAAAGCTGCAGCTGTTCTGATTTAAAATGTGTCGTTTTTATTGGTCTAGAAGGGGGTAGTGACTTTGAATGACAGCTTTTCAAAAGGGGAGGGGGAGTGGGTCAACCAGATATAACCAGAGGTTTACAGGCGGATCGGTGTGGCGGCCACAGTGTTGTAGACATTGTACCAGAACATGAAGTAGTGAAGACAGAACATGTATTTTTTCACAATGTAAACTCTAAAAAATGATTCGGAGCATTAGTAAATAAAACATAATAAAAAGAGTCCATTCCATATAAAAAATATGTTTGTTACATTTACTTGAAATTGTGAGTTCAGCCAAATTTAAAAAGAATTTTATTTGCATGCAATTTTAAATATTTTTAAATGCATAATTTTGCATCAGCGCAACAATGGACAAATTGTGAGTTGAACTAATGAAAATAATTGAGCTGCTGAAAGGATGAAAAGAAGATCGTGTCTGCGTAGCCATCCCCTACCCACTCAGCATCCACTCCCCCAAAGATTTAGAAACTTTCGGCGGTTTATCGGTCGCATTTTCCACTTGGCTTGCTGATGCAAGGTAGCCTGTTTTCAGTTTCATATTGGTGTTCGATTATTCTGTATGAATTTCACATTTCATATATGTTCCGTCCCGCGCACTTGCAGCGGGATTTATTTGTTTGTTTAATCCCAGTTGGTCAACATTTGAATTCTCTTTTGTGCCACTAGCCTTGCTACATTTGTTGTTCTCCCGCTTTCGTTTAATCACGCCATCTAATGGCTAGTGGCTATAAGCAGCAAGGAGATTAGGGAAGCAGCCATGTTGTGCGCAAGCTTTCGAGCACAAAATAAATCTTCATATCACCTGTGAGCCTTGGCAAATCATAATCTGTAAGTGTAAGAACCACACAATAGCTTGTCGTATGTTAAATAGCTTTTTTGTCTGTTTGATTGTAGTTTCTTTTACAATTCTGTTCACCAGTTTCATAGAGTAAGCGAGAATAGGCTAATGCTACTAGCCTTCAGTTCTGTTTATGCAAGTTTTGGCTAAAGGCCACGTAAATGTTCATTGTGTAATGACTTGTGACAGTATGTTTATGGAAGTGAATTTATTTTATGACAAACATTTATGTACATCGTCGACTCTCTTTTTGTTACAGTTTTACAGTAAAAAAGGGTCTCAGTAAAGAACAGAAGACAACGTTACACCGTCTCATCATTGCTGAATCCTTTAATGTTTAGCTCGCTGTCTAGGTTAATTACACAACAGTTAACTGAGGGCAGAAGAGTAAAAAGATTATCTACACATCAAGTGCAACACCAGAGGTAATTGATTCGGCAACGCAGGATGTCACACCCCAGGAGCACGCCACCTCTCTCCCAGTTTGAAATCAGGTCAGAGTGCCATTCGTCTGCTTCGCGCCGGTCCAGTGGCTCAAATGTGAGGCAGGCTGCAGCACAAACACGGGCTAACGCAGAAGCTGCCCGAATCAGAGCACAGTACGCCAAATGCCAAATAGACATGGAGGTCGACAAGGCACGCATTGAGGCAACACTGAACGCTCTGAAGGAGGAGGGTGAGGCTGAAGCAGCCCTTGCTGCAGCTCAAGTATGGGAGGCTGTAGCTGAAGAAACACTTCAATCTACCAAGGTTGTGAACCCGGGCATTCCTGTTACTACACCTCCTTCCATAAGACGAACGCAGGAATATGTTAACACTCACTTTCACAACAGTCATGATGTTAAAGGCAAAGAAAACATTGACACGGAACAACAGGTTGACTCAAGCAACAATCGCAATCCGCAATCATTTTCAGCCTCTCCACACCCATATGAATGCTCTACAGATACCACCAGAGGACAGCCAAATTCGACATCCAACCACATCAGGTCAGTCAAACCACCCTTCCAGCACAGACCACCACAGGCCTCACGAACTAAAATCTCAGACTTAGCAGCCTACATGGCATGCCGTGATCTGCTCACAGCAGGTTTCAAAGTTTTTGACAACAAGCCAGAAACCTACCTGTCCTGGAAGTCTATGTTCTTTAATGCCACTGAAGGTCTCAACCTCAAAGCAAGCGAAGAGCTCGATTTACTCACCAAGTGGCATCTTTGTTTAAAACGCCTAGAGAATTTCCCAAGGATTTCCAACAAGGACAATTACCTGTTGCATTGGGGTGTGCGATATGACAATATAAAATTGTGAATGGCGATGACGAGTGGAGAATCGCAGGCAATCTAGCAAATTAGAGAAATCGTATATATCGCCTTTGTCAATCAGCGCAATTACTTTTTTTAATGCTGGTTCCCGCCAATGTGGCCGACGTAGGGCGTAGGACTGACGAATCACAGCAAACTGTGCGTCTTCCACACCTCCATGTTGTGTTTGTAAAAACTAAAAGTGGACAACCATGGCTGAAAGCCAAACCGAGGAGCTGGTAACGAAGAGGAAATTTACCTCTGTAATATGGTAAAATTGGTAAAATGTAAAAACGTCCGATGCCAGTACAACAAACTTAATCAATCACTCGAGATGTAGGCATCCCAAGGAATATGCCGAAAGTGAAACAATGCGGGCAGCGGGGGCAGCCACCTCACAAGCTGTGGCCTTGGAGATTTATACTTTCCATAGCGCGCGACTCCGCACACCTCGCGCGAACCCCCGCGAATGGCGGAAGCGTTTATACAGGTACTTAAACTTGCAGTGTCACTCTGCGTTCTTTGCAGTGTTGTCCGAAATGATATGTGGTACTATAAAGAAAGACCCCTTGAAAACAGGAAGCAGGAAGGAACATTTACCTGACGAATTTTAATATTGTTTTGTGTTTCAGGTTTGGTAAGTGCTGGAATTTAGGCTAAAGTACTTGAAAATGATTGAAATTGTAATGTGTAACTTCATTTCACAACAAATGGCATTCTGACTGAACAGTTTTCTTGTATTACGTTACTCTTGTAATTCCAGGACGAAACATGAGAGAATGTGAAGACGTTAAGATTGGGCGTTTTGAAAATAAACAACCATTAAATAATGTGATAAAAAAGTGAATTATTTCGAATCATTTCGACTATATGTATAAATATTTAACTTAATTAAGTTTAAAGTGCTGGGAAATATTGTATATTTAGTGCAATAGTGGGCGGCATGGTGGTGTGGTGGTTAGCCACAGCAAGGCGGTCTGGGTTCGATTCTCGGTCTGGGCTGCTCTATGTGGAGTTTGTATGTTCTCCCTGTGCCTGTGTGGGTTTTCTCCGAGTACTCCGGTTTCCTCCCGCGGTCCAAAGACATGCGTGTTAGGTTGATTGATCACTCTAAATTGCCCGTAGGTGTGCGTGCGTGTGTGTTGGCCATGCGGTGGACTGGCGACCTGCCCATGGTGTACCCTGCCTTCGCCTGGAATTGCTGGGATTGGCTCCAGCCCCCCCGTGACCCCAACTAGCGGGATTAAGCGGTTTGGATGATGGATGGATAGTGCAATAGTGCACTATCAGTGTCACTCATTAAAATCTGCTTAGAAAGAAAGCGTTGTAGCCCCCCCTTCCCCTTTTTTGGATGGAATATTGTGATAAAAAATCGAAATTGTGATTTTATGCAAAAAAAATCGTACTAAAACTTTTTTCCCATATCGCCCACTCCTACTGTTGCAGGAGCTAGCAGATCTCCTCCTTGAGTTACAATATGCAAAAAACGAAGGCTGCTTGACAGGCTTTAGCTTCCTTGACACTTCAAAGGGAATAAACCCAGTAGTTGAAAAGCTTCCTTACAGTGTCCAAGAGTCATGGGTCAGACAGGGGTCAAAATACAAAAAAGACAATGACACTGTCTATCCACCTTTTTCCTACTTCGTCCAGTTTGTCAATGACCATGCCGAAATGAAAACGGATCCAAGCTTCATGTTGCAAGCTCACAGCACACTATCCCCAAAAGTTGAAAAGACAGCAAGAGGACAAGCTCAATTCAGAGTTCCTGTTGCAGTAAGTAAAACAGACATTAACAAAACTGACAAGGATGCTGTATTGCTTCCTCTCAGTCCAGACAAGCAATGTCCCATACATCGGAAGCCAAATGCACTAGCAAAATGCAGGGGCTTCAGACTGAAAACATTAGATGACAGGAAGAGGTTACTTACACTGTAAAAAAAAAAAAAAAGTTCAGCAAACTAAAAAAAATTGTCAACTTATTACAAGTGAGTAAATTGAACTTTTCACTCAAAAGTCTGCCCAACTCAAAATATAAAGTTATATTACGAGTTCACTTAAAATATTTTGTCCATAGATGTAACGAATGGAACACGCTGAGAGAGATCCTGATGCGGAACAGTGCGATCTTTATTGCATCAACTCTGTACAGCGATCCACAAAGAAAGCACAGTGGTGTCGGGCAAGTGCAGGGCTGTAGCGTAGAAGCGGTGGTCTGAACGGTCCAGGGTCGAGAGGCGAGGGCAGAGTCCAGGAGGTAGCCAGGGATCAGACAGGAGACGTGGTCTAGGGGACAAGCAGAGTTCGATACACAGGAAGACAGTCAGGAATTACAGCTTGGTACGCGACAACATGGAGGCAATACTTCGCAACCAGGAAGTGTAGTTCTGGTGCTTAAGTACGCATGGAATGTGGGCGTGGTGGTGTAACAGGTGAACTTGATTGTCATCGGCTATTCCTGACATTAGAATTAATTACAGGACAAAGCAGTGCTAGTTGGGAGAACAAAATTTATCACAACTTATAAAAATGAGTCCAGTCAACTTAATATTTTAAGACAAAGGCAATATAGTATTTTTATAGCAATAAAGAACACAATCCAACAAGATGAACATTAATAAAACATTTATTAAAGAGTATTACAAAATTTTACATTTCATTACAACATTAAAATGTACATAAAAGCAGCATCTATTAACATTTACGGCATTTAGCAGACGCTCTTATCCAGAGCGATTTACAAAAGTGCATCCGATCACAGAATTCATCCTAGGTAATAGTACAGATAGGACAGAATTCAAGATACCATTGAGTCAGACTACTACTACACTACAGGAGTCAGTCATTACCTAGTGTTTTGCTAGTTAGACATTTGCCAAGAAGCACAAATAACCATAGACAGACATACAATATTAAAAATATCAATGATGAGAGAACTGCTTAAATATTTACATATTACAGTGTCACGGAAACGTTCATATCGAAACACACAGCAGGACACTAAAGCCTAAAGTGAAGAACATTCACTCAGAATTCATTATATGTGGTAATTTAAGCGGCACGGGGCGGGAGGCCTCTTTTCCACTGCCGGTGGTTGCTAGCTAGCCTGCTAGCTAAAGTCGCAAATGTGAGGACCCGTTAAACTGTCTACGGTTTATTTTTCCATTTGCTTTGTTGCTACATCAGAATTAGGACGTTTACAACATCTCTAAATGATTGTTTGACAATAATGTCCTTTACTTATACACTACCAGGCTAATGTAAGAATGTCTGCATACATTTAGAACTATGCTAACACTGCTACACCTTAACTGCATTGGTCTTTAGTGGAAACGAGACCATTAACACACATTAAAACTTTGTTGAAAGTGACTTATTTGAAAATAACATTTCCTATACTTGTTTGTACAAGACAGCTGGGCATATAGTCATATATAAGTGTTTTTTGGCTTATTATATTGAAACATTTGATTTTAACCTCAAGAATTACTTTGACCCTTTAAGTATACAATCAGAGCCGGCCCTGACCAATGTGGTGCCCTAGGCGAGATTTTGGTTGGCGCCCCCTGCATCATCAATCATCGGGTTTTGACAGTCACACAGACACCGCAAAGCTTTATGTTTTTGATAAATATTTTTTTAATTTTAGAACGAAAACAGTAAAATCAGTATTAAAGAAACAAATAAAAACCAAATGAATTATAAATATGACAGTATAACAATAAATCTATTGCTCAAAAAATATTTGAAAACTATTTTAGATAAAGAGAACAACTTTTAACGAAACGTAATTTGTTGACGGGGGAGGAGTCTTAGAGGGGAACCGGCTTGGTCTTAGAGGGGAACCAGCTCTCGTCGTTCACTTAAAAGAGCCGGCTCTTTGAACCGGTTCGTTCGCGACCGACACATCACTAATAATGACGACGAGTGCTAGTTATGAGTCAAGCGAACTAGTTTCAAAGAAAAACACCACTGCTACAGATTGGCAGCATTTTGGATTTGTTTCAAATTAAAAGGGAGAGCCAGCAATCCCTATATGAGTCAGTGTGTAAGATCTGCTTATAAAAATTCTCCGCCAAAGATGGAAACACATCAACATGCATTCTCATATTAAAACGAAGCACCATTCAAGTACACCATACAGTATAGTGTAATTCACCATATTATATTACCTTTGGCTTCTTCCTCCTGTTTTCTCATTTTTCTCCCCTGGGCACCAGAGAACTTCGGTCTTTTTGGCATCTTTCCGGAGAGATGACACTCATTCTGTGGCGTTGTTTTTTTTTCCCCACAGAGAAACAGTAACGAGGTGCGCAGAACAAGTGGGGGGAGGGGGCTGATGGGTATCGTGTGCTATTATAATTATTAATTTGACTAATATTATTAAACAATGAAGTTGTGATTATGTGGACTTTGCTTGTTTTCATATTTATGATTTGTTCATTTGGAAATAAAAAAAATAAATAGATAAAAATAAATAAATAAATAACGCATTCACGCAGGCGCCCCCCTGGACAGCCGGCGCCCCTAGCATTTGCCTATATCGCCTAATGGAAGGGCCGGCCCTGTATACAATCTTGAGAAATGTGAAAATAAAGTAAATTTATCTGCAACATGATTTACTACAGAAAACATACTCCATACCTCATGCAGTTGCGGTAGCTAAAGGACTTGCAAACGTGCATAAGCTCCTGCACAGCCGGGAAACCCTGTAGCAAACGCTACTCAGTGGTGCAAAAAGGGGGTATGCAGCGTATGCGACGCATAGGGGCGCTGCACTAGAGGGGGCGCCAAATCGATGAGATATAATACTGAATTTGTGTCCATCTTACGTTCGCTACCACTCCACCCCCCGGTCAACAACTTTCGTTTGGGGGGCGCCGATAGTATGTTTGCATACACCTCAGAAAGTAATTGCAACCCTGACGCTATTAACTTGAAGTGTGCATGCGTTCATTAAACAAGTTAGTACAGTGGACAAGAAACGTAAAATAGTAAGTTACATCAACAAAGGAAAATAAGTTAAGAATACGTTGGAGCTGAATTTGTTGAAATTACTTAAGATTATATGTGAACCTCACCAACTTTTTCTTTTTAGTTCAAATTACATTCTGTAATCCACGTTACTTGGAGGCTGAGGTTGGAGGAGCGCGTGAGCTTGGGGCTTCTAGGCTGCACCGCACTGTGTTGATAGGTTGTCCGCACTATGGTCGATGTCGATATGGTGTCCCTGAGGGAGCTTCGGGCCACCAGGTCGCCTGAGGAGGGGTGAACCGGCCCAGGTCGGTTATTATGTAACGCAGCTCATGCTGCGGAGCGAGGGGACGGACACAAATACTGAGAAGAGTGAGATTTATTACAGGGCATACCATCATCGGAGTCAGAGAAGCAGTTCGGGGTCATAACAGAAGGGCAGTCCGAGAAACAGGCATAAACAGGCATGATGAACACAAGGAAACACAACCAGGCAGGGAAACACAGAAAGCAAGAATAAACGGGCGATAAACAAACAAACGAGGAAGTACAACGAACAAACCATGAACGGCCAAGACAACCAAAGCAACCAAAATAACTGACGAAGGACAAGGGAGACTCAGGGGCTAATATACACAGGACTGAAACAAGGAACAGGTGGTGACAATGACACAGGGGCGTGGTAATAAATAGGGAATCACGGAGACAAACGAGCAGGGCGGGATGAACGGGCAAGGAATACAGACACGAGGGAACCCGGAGTGACAGCTAAGGGAGGGGGGTGCGGCCATACGTGACATCATGTAATTAAACTGGGGAGTAGTGATCATTTTAATGACATTAATTTTACCCCATAGTGTTAGTCTAATCTTTTCCCACTTTTCAAAATTTGTTTTAATTGTTGACAATAATGGGTCGACATTTAATGTTAATACTTCCTCCGCTACTCTGCTAAGTTTAATCCCTAGATATTTCATGGCCTTAGGTGTCCATTTAAAATTAAAATTTTGTATCATATGTGACTGACATGAGGCAGACAGTGGCATGGCTTCAGATTTGGTCCAGTTTATTGTGTAACCCGAAATTTTTGAATAGGTCTTGTTGGAAAATTATACTTTAATCACAATGCTTTTGTAATCTTATATATTATAACCAAAGACTTTATTCTAATCTTTTTATATTTTGCTAACATTACTGTTTAAGATCAATATTATAATCCTTTTATATTTTGCTTACATTACAGTATTGATCAAATTACTTACTTATTTATCAAAAGTGTCTGAGAATATGCTTGTCTGCCCTTTTAAGTACATGCAGGAGAAAGCTTGCTAAAAACAGGAAGCTTCAAAATAGCCTCTGTAGGTCCACTTGACATTTGCAAAACCACGAAGTGAAAACTTGTAGAGAGGAAACAACTGTGTGTTTGACGTCTGTAACTTAGGTGAAACCCCAAGTAGTGAAAGTTAAGTGGATTACAACCCCAAGACGTGGGGCCTCTTTCACCTTTGTGATCGCTAAGTTGTCAAAACATGTTGTAGGATTTAGGGAACTAAGATGGGCTCATCTAATTCTGAAAGTCTTAGACAAACAACTTTTGGAGAACATGCAAAAACAGTTTCTGGAAAACAGGTAGAGTCCGGTAAATTCCAACAGAGCCGGGGGGGGGGGGGGGGGGGTCTCACCCATATTCATTATAAAATAGAGACAGAAGCAGACTGGTTTTAGAGCTACACACTGAGCGACACAAATAGGCTGAGGCTTTTCACTCTTGTGTACTCTCAGAGATCTCTTAAAATATTTCTTGATTGTATTAGCTTTAATAAAAGATTAAAAGACACAAGACTGGTGACATTCTTTTTTGCATCAAACGGACACGCTGCGCTAGAACGGGAGGAGAGGAAGCGCAACAGTCTGTATGATGTTCATCAGATGTGGCAGATTCTCATATGGATGAGTAATAAATGCTAAAATGTCATCTGCATAAAGGAGTAGCTTGTGTTCTTGTTTTCCTAAAAGTATACCTTTAATCCCCCCATCTGCCCTGATACTGACTGCCAGAGTCTCTATAAAAATATTGAATAGCAGGGGGCTGAGGGAACATCCCTGACGGGTCCCACGTGTTAAATCAAAAAAAGACGGTATGATGCCATTCGTTATGACTGCTGCTTTTGGTTCCTTGTACAATATTTTAACCCATTTAGTAAATACTAAATACTCCTTATAATATTCAGATGGAAAACCATCAGATCCAGGGGATTTCCCTGCCTTCATTTTTGTAATTGCTTTTCTAATTTCCCCTGTTAGTATTACCTGTCCTGTCATATCTCCCAACACTTTGTTTATATTATGAAAAAAATGAGGGCCCTCCTTGTTTGGCGCATATATGTTGCAAAGAATAATCTTTACTCCCTCTATTATTGCCTGGACACAAATCATTCGCCCTTCTGTATCTTTGACTTGTTTTAATAATGAAAACTGAACCTTTTTCCTTACCAAAATAATTACTCCAATATGAGCACTTGACGACCGCGGTGCTGCTCCTCTCCTCTTCTTGACAACAGGCAGGCGGACCCCCCCTCCCGGTCGTCCACTTTTGACACAACGTCCCCTGAGGGCTTCTGTTGCCTCTTTATTCAGTTATGTCGACATTACTCCTAGTGCTTACATTTAAAACACTCGCTGGTGCGGCACCCTTATATCTGGCCAACCTCCTCCACCATTATGTCCCACCACGTAGACTGCGTTCTTCTGACACCGGTCTCCTTGTTGTTCCTAGATATAAGTTAAGCACTATGGGGGGTCGATCATTCAGTGTGGCTGCCCCAACACTTTGGAACTCTCTCCCGCCATCACTCTGTCTCTCTTCATCTCTCAATTCATTCAAAACACAGCTAAAAACTCAACTGTTTTCTCAATATTTTCACCTAAACTCTTCATCCTAGACCGGCTTCAATTTATTTAATCTGTTTGTATTGGTGTTGCCTGTTTTGTATTTTTTGTATTGTTTGTTAGTTTGCGTATTTTTGTTTTTGCATCTGGAAAGCGTCCTTGAGCATCTTGAAAGGTGCTATACAAATGGAACTTATTATTATTATTATTATTATTACTCTTCTCCTCCTCGTCAAAGAATCTCTCTGCCGCTTTCACCGAGCCGAAACTCAGGTTTCTCCCCTTCCACTTCACCCTCAGCGTTGCCGGGAACACCAGAGTGTATTTAGCATTTTGTTGATGTAACCTTCTCTTGATTCCTGCAAACTCCTTCAGCTTCTCCGCAAGTTCTTTCGTCATGTCTGGGAACACCGACAACCGGCATCCTCACCATTCGAAACCCAGCTTTTTCTTTGCCGCGTCAATAATATTCTCCCTCGCTGATTGCCTCAAAAAACGCACGAGCACTGGTCTCGGTGGTTTTCCGGGGTCCGGTAGCGAAACAAACGCTCGATGGGCCCGCTCAATCTCGTACTCATCGCTCTCCGACAACCCGAGGCCTTCCACAAACATTCCCCAAACCAAATCAAGCAATGTTCCTTCTGTACCAACAGTCTCCTTCAGGCCAATCACTCTCACATTATTTCTCCTGCTATGACTCTCCAGGGCTTGAACGCGGCTCTTGTCCACTTTCTTGCCTCTCTCGACATCTTTAGCTATTAGCTTCTCATTTTCGTCCTCCAGACACGACACACGAGTCTCGGCTTCCGTGATTCTTTCTCCCATATTAGCCACAGTTTCTTTAATTGTTTTTTGAAGTACGCGCTACTTTGAAGTTATTCAACTATATCGATATTCATTTGACAGGTACCATTCCTGACTGAGGCATGTGTGTGCACGCTGTTCTGTGTGACTAGGGGGGTGTGTGTCGCGGGGCGGATAGTGAAAGGGAGGTTTCCCTATAGCGTTGGTGAAGGTCGATCGTAAAGCATTTTTGACGGGGTACCGCAGGAAAATGTATGTGCGCGCCAGTATGTGTGACCAGGGTGTGTGTGTGTGTGTGTGTGTGTCGCAGGTGGCTAGGGTAGACGGTCCGCTAGAGCCAAAGTCAAAATCAAAGAAGAATATCAAAATTAAAAAAAAAGTTTTAATTAATACGCTTTGATGTTATAGAGTTCTGCACTCTGCGATAGCCATGATCAAATCATTGCTTAATTCACTTTGACGTTAATTGATGTGATGATGTCACATGGTGGGGTGGGGTGGGGTTCAAATGTCAAAGTCGTAAATCATTCTTTTAGAAGCAGACCCCTACTTTCTCTCTCCTGGCATTCGGTAAAAACTAAAATGAACCCATATTTTTGCCTTAAACGAAGACAGGACAGGTTGAATATCTATTTTCCACGCATGCATGTGTCCCAGAGCCTGGTGCGTAAAGTCTCACGTAATTTTGTAATTATGTAACGCGAGACTTCACCACGACTTAGATGAATCGTAGTAAATAAGAATCGATTTTCGATATGTGAATCGATTTTTTGGCATACCTCTACTGAATAGAACATCAAATCACTGATGACTCAAACACTTTTTACAAACATTTAGTGCAGCTTTCGACACAATAGATCATAGGACCTTGCTAAAACAGTTAGAATGCTGGGTTGGAGTCTCAGGCACAGCCCTTTCATGGTTTTACTCTTACTCAGGTCCGGCGCCACGGGGGGGGCGAATGGGGGCGTCGCCCCCTCAGGCGAGGTGTCCCGCCCCCTCAATGTAAAAAATAAGACCCATTTATTTTACAACAATCGCTACATGGTGCCCCCTCGGCCGCTCGACAATCGTTACACGCACCCCGCTCAACAACTTTCGTTCGCCCCCCCGAAATTTTCTGACGCCCCCTCACTGTATATGTTCTGGCGCCGGCCCTGCTCTTACTTAACTAATCACTATCAGTTTGTAAAGCTCAATAATATTCCATCCAAACGTACAAAAGTGAAATATGGGGTCCCGCAAGGCTCCATTTTAGGACCACTATTAATCACATTATATATGCTACCATTGGGCAGTTATAAACAAACATGGTGTCAATTTTACCTGCTATGCATATGACACTCAACTTTACATATCAGCCAAACCTGATGACAAACTCAGTTTAGGAAAAATTGAGGCCTGTGTAAGAGTTATTAAATGCTGGATGTCTCTAAACTTCCTCCAACTTAATGAGGACAAAACAGAAGTTCTCCTGGGGCCTAAGGCTGCAAGACAGAAAATTCCAGATCTAATGCTTAATCTCACAGACTACCCCATTACACCTGACACAGTAGCCAAAAACCTAGGCGTCATACTTGACTCCGACCTATCATATTGATAAATACATAGATAATACTACTAGGATAGCTTTTCTACATCTCCGCAACATTGCCAAGTTAAGAAATGCATCATCACAGGATGATGCAGAAAAATTGGTGCACGCCTTTGTTAGCTCCAGATTAGACTACTGTAACTCACTACTGTCAGGATGCTCAAATAGGAAACTAAATAAACTTCAAATAGTTCAAAATGCCGCAGCCAGAATTCTTACTAGAACTAGAAAATTTCATCATATCAGACCAGTCCTATCAGCCCTGCATTGGCTCCCAGTTAAATTCCGTATTGATTTTAAAATTCTTTTATTGACTTATAAAGCACTGCAAGGGCTTGCTCCTGAATACCTCCAGGAACTTATTTCCTATCACAGGGTGCTGGCCTTTTATTATTTCCAAAAATTAATAAGGTAAGAGCAGGGGAAAGAGCCTTTTCTTGTAAGGCCCCCCAGCTTTGGAACAACCTTCCAAAATGTGTCTGGCATTCTAAGACAGTCACAATCTTTAAGTCTAGGTTGAAAACCCACTTATTTAGTTTAGCGTTTGATAATTAATATGCCCCCTTAGCAGTGGCGTGCACAGACATTTTGGGGGGCAAGTGCTCAGGGGGGAAAAAAGGGCACTTTTTAGCACACGTTGAACACTTCATTATAGAAAATATTACATGCACATGTTGAATGAAATCTGACTTTTATTTATAACATTCTCTAAATGTGAGTTATCAATGGAAAAAAGTCACCAACTGATAAAATCCATATCCAATATTAACTATATACAGTCATTGTTAAGTCCTTCAGTTAACTTCTGTTTACCCTCCACTGTCTGCTTGTTGCATATATTTTGCTATTAGTAAATCAATATAGGCCTACAAGGCCTATTAAGACAGTAAAAAGACCAAAAAGTTCGAGAAGGAGTTATAGGCTACTGAGTGTTGTCATTACATGAATGCAGATGGGCATTTTTCACAGGTAATGGGGAACTTCTCGTTTCTTCTTTCACAAATGAATGTGTTAATTTATGTTGTCTAACAAAACCTATACAACAGAAAACGTTCAACTTAACACATAGATTTGCAAACTCTACCTTAATTATTTGTATGTGGTCGTCCTCACATTATCCATCATTGATTTGGGCTAGAGCGACTAGTTTATCAGGTGACCAGTCGGCTAAAAATGCTTAGTAGTTTGGTGCTGTATGAGACATTTTACTGCACATGAAAATGATTTCACATTGGGCTTAAAGGGCAAACGGTACGATTTTACTTGATGTGTATGTTACCTGGCTGGTGGGGCATGGGAGAAGAAGTCTATCTGTGACTCGCTGAACTGAACTGCTGCTGCAGCGCATCTGGTGTGACAAAGGAAGAGAGAGGTCGGGTGTGTGCGAGGTGGTGGCTCATTTCAGGGCATTGTTTTTAATCGCTCAGGTTTTCAAAAGATCAGTTAAAACCAACCTCAGTAAAATGTTAAAAATTATAATAAATTTTTTTTAAACCGAAGATTCAAAAGGGCACTTTCGTTGATAAAGGGCAGTTGGTGGTGCTTTAGCACCACCTGATGTCTATGTCTGCACGCCTATACCCCTTAGATAAAGGTACAGATCCAGGGGTTCATAGGCGAAGGGTTTTATGGTAGACTGGGGTGCTGGTGCTGTCATCCTGTCACTACTCATGCACACTCAAGTTTGTTGACAGTGCAGTGGATGGATGCCAATATCTCAGATTGCTCCCAAGTCTGTTACCTTCTGGGTCTGCCTTTTTAGCTAGGCTGTAATAATTTAACTTAATGCCGGAGTTGCTGCCACACTCCAGAAATGTTTATACTCTCATCTGTCCTATTTATGTCCTTATACAGAGCTAATGTTCCCTGTTTTATTTTCTCCACATGGCTGCCCGCCTACTTGAGGAACACTGAGATGAGGAGAGACAAGCCTTTCCATCCTGGGCCGGCCACCTCCTGCCTAACTAGATATGCCAACACAAAGATGGACATTATCCCTTACACCTTTTCCTTTTCTTTTTTTCCTTTGTCTAAATTGTTGTAGTTGTCATGGTGACCAGTGTCGGCCAGACGAGGATGGGTAAAACGTAAACGTGCCATATTTTGTCAATTGTGATTTTTACACCACAACTCAGTCATGGCCTCATGTCTGGGAATCGAACCCATGACCCTCCAGTCACAAGACCAGTTCCCTACCACCAGGCCATGACTGCCCCAACCTGACCGGTTTCCCCCTGAGTGTTGGTTCCTCTCAAGGTTTTTTCCTCATGCAAAAAAAAAAAACTAGGGAGTTTTTCCTTGCCACTGTCGCCCTTGGCTTGCTCACTGGAGGCTTGGACTCAGACACTTGTAATGTGAAACTGTTGTAAAAAGCGCTATATAAATAAAATTTGATTGATTGATTTCAATACAGGGAGGATCAAACAAGCAGAAGTAAATCAAGAAGGTGAAGGGGGTAAAAATGCCGAATATTTTTCAGCATCTTCATCCAAGTAGCAAAACTACCAAGCCCGGGAGGGGACATGGGTAAAAAAAAAAGATTAAACGAGGGAACGTTTTACCATTCGAGCGCACGTTTTCTGTAATTCGTGCTCACGATTTATTAATTCGTGCGCACGATTAACAATTCGTGCGCACGTTTTGTTTTAATCGTGCGCACGTTTTCATTCATTCACTTGCAAACCCTACTGGCCTAAGCGCATACATTGCAGATACAAGGAGAGAGGCAGTAACAGTTCCCTGAAACTGTATATACTTTGATTGTTTAGATTTATGCCACAATGAACAGAGATACGTTTATTAGGTCTTATTTGCTTATGCTGTGGCTCTGCCCGTGCGCGAGGGTCTAGCGCGCTGTCGATTCACGAGATCGTGCACCTCTCGAATTTTGTAACTTCGCGCGCCGCGCCTCAGCGCAATGAACAAAGTCATGTTTGCAGGGTTCATACACATTTACAAGGTGGAATTAAAGCACTTGTATGGTGTGATTTTTGTTTCAATAGTTCCACAAAAGCAAAAGTAAATCCAAGAGCAGAAAGTATATGTTATGAATGCAAAACAGAAAAAAAGATATCAAAAGTATATTTTTTTAATATAATTGGTTATTTGAAACTTATTTTCGTTTGCATTTTGACAAGTTTTTGGTTCCATTGTTTTTGTTTTTTTGGATTTTCCCAGTAAGGTCTTTTGCTTCTGGAATCTCTCTTTGCTTCTGCTTCGTTTTTTGCTTCTGACTTTTGGAACACATTTCACGTGTGGGAGGGTCTTAGATGAAGGCGTTCCTCTGCAATCTCCATTGGTCACTGATTCCGGACTGACACAGAGCTCTGAGACCGCCTCTGGGACCAAGCCACGCCCACCCCACCAGCTTCCCAGCGTTTTCAAACATGGTAGAACGCGGGGGTTCTGTTTCACAGTAGCATGTAAACTGAGTTTTACCATTAAAGTTTATACAAAGGTTTTATTTAATTGCTAAATGGTCTGTAGATATTGCAAATGTACATAATAACTACATTAAGCATGCTCACCAGCGCGAGCTTTTTAAAATTTTAGTGAACTGAATGGAGAGAACATTGATGTGTGGAAGAAATATGAGTATTTGCAATATCTGGTATGGGGACAGGTGTAGGATATATAGTAAATTTACAAATATAGTAAAATCCATAATAGTAAAAAATGCCAAAATTAAAGCAATACTGAAAAGTGGCCACCCTATATACAACCAGCTTTGTTCACTCACACTGTTTTTCAGTGTTCTGCAGATGCCAAACACAAACACACATCAGATGCATCTTGTGCTGTCCATATTTTATTAAGAAGTGAACAATATTCATTGAACCATTGAACATAGCGATACTAAACATAATACATGTCAGACATGACATTCAAACACTGTCTGACTCAGAGATTTAAAAAAAAGATTTTAACTTGGAGGGGTGCGAGTAAGAGGAGTAGTCCATTGAAACGCAGAGTGCGGATTAGTTTCCTTCTCACTTTAGACCCGCGGGGACGCGAGCGAACGTTACTGGAGGAGCGAGTAACTAGTCGCTACTATTGTGAATGTAGCAAAACGGTGACAGAAGCTACAGCAGCAATTAAATTAAAAGTAATTTAAAGGCTAGCTTTAAACACGCTCTTCCCTGTCGTCTTCTCTCATAATATCGCACTGAAAAATATTGACCTGTCTTGTCAATGTATGGAGCCAGATCCGTAAATGCGAGAAGCCGCTTTCGCCATTCCAGATGGCTCAGTCAAAACCATTAGCCTACATCTTAATGAACCAATAAATAACAATAGCGGCGAAAATGAGTGTAAAAATACCAGGGTTCACCATTTAGAACTACAAAAAAAATCTTGTTTCTTATTTTACCGTTAACTATCTACCTATTTTTCATAAGAGTTTGTTTTACCGCAAAATATGAAAACTTCAAAACGGCGAATTTCGCCGCAAGGTGACAGATTTTCATGCCTGCATCCAGTTCACTAAAATTTTAAAAAGCTTGCGCTGGTGAAGTGTGCTAAATATTAACCGCCATGCTTAATGTAGTTATTATACAGTGTACATTTGCAATATCTACAGACCATTTAGCAATTAACTAAAACCTTTGTATAAACTTTAATGGTAAAACTTAGTTTACATGCTACTGTGAAACAGAACCCCCGCGTTCCGCCATGTTTGAAAACGCTGGGAAGCTGGTGGGGTGGGCGTGGCTTGGTCCCAGAGGCGGTCTCAGAGCTCTGTGTCAGTCCGGAATCAGTGACCAATGGAGATTGCAGAGGAACGCCTTCATCTAAGCCCCTCCCACACGTGAAATGTGTTCCAAAAGTCAGAAGCAAAAAACGAAGCAGAAGCAAAGAGAGATTCCAGAAGCAAAAGACCTTACTGGGAAAATCCAAAAAAACAAAAAAAATGGAACCAAAAACTTGTCAAAATGCAAACAAAAATAAGTTTCAAATAACCAATTATATTAAAAAATATACTTTTGATATATATTTTTCTGTTTTGCATTCATGACATATACTTTCTGCTCTTGGATTTACTTTTGCTTTTGTGGAACTATTGAAACAAAAATCACTCCATACACTTGTACTTCACTTTAAAGGTCCAGTTCAATATTTCCCAGCACGATAAACTTAAATAAAGTTAAACATTTATACATATACTCGAAATTATTTGAAATAATTCGCTTTTAATCACATTGTTTAATGGTTGTTTAATGGTTTATTTTCAAAACGCCCAATCTGAACGTCTTCACATTCTCTCATGTTCCGTCCTAGAATTACAAGAGGCTCGTATTTGTTAACCTAATACAAGAGAACTGTTCAGTTAGACAGATATTTGTTGTGAAACGAAGTAATTACAATTTCAAGCATTTAAAGTAGCCTATTCAAACCTGAAACACAAAGCAACATTAAAATTCGTCATAAATGTTCATTAAAAGGCTTAGAATTCGCTTTAGATGCAGTTTACTGATTGTGATTCCCCGCTGTGCAAGGGAAGCTACAATGTTCTCATGACGCATAAGCAAATAAGACCTAATAAACGTATCTCTGTTCATTGTGGCATAAATCTAAACAATCAAAGTATATACAGTTTCAGGGAACTGTTACTGACTCTCTCCTTGTATCTGCAATGTATGCGCTTAGGCCAGTAGGGTTTGCAAATGAATGAATGAAAACGTGCGCACGATTAAAACAAAACGTGCGCACGAATTAATAAATCGTGAGCACGAATTACAGAAAACGTGCGCTCGAATGGTAAAACGTTCCCTCATTTAATTTATTTTTTACCCTTGTCCCCTCCCGGGCTCCGTACAAAACTGAATGTATTGTCCAACAATGAAAAATGTGTTAGCAGTATAATACTCATGCAAAAAAAACAACTCATTTTTGAAATTATGTAAATATGTAATCATTGTAGATTCTAACACAAACATCAGCAGTTTCACTCTGGCCTTCCTGTTGTAACACCACAGGTGTCATGGAGCGATGAGGCGGCTGTAAATGCTGAGAGGAGTGAGATGTACTGAAGGGTAAAATCCAAAATCAGGGTCAAATCAGGCAGGCTGGGGTCAAATCAGATAAAGAGTTAAATACTGACATATTTCTAACATTACACAACAGGTCAGACATAGTTTCTGAGGCTTCACTTGCCCATCATTTATTTTCTTACAATGACACCAACAGTTGTCTCCTCACCCAACGTGGTTTTGTAGCCAAAATGGTTTTGTAGCCAATTACAGCCTTGTGCAGGTCTAGAAACTTGTCCCTGACATCCTCAGAAAGCTCTGGTTTTGCCTACGTTAGCGTGGTTAAGAGTCTGTGGACAGGTGTCTTTTATACAGGTGACAATTTGAGACAGCTCTCTGTAATGCAGGTAACGAGTTGATTAGGAGCATTTGACTGGTCTGTTTGCTAGAGGGATCAAATACTTACTTCTCTCTGCAGAATGCAAATGTATATATTTTATCAAATGTAAATTTCTGGATTTCCATTTAGATATTGTCTCTCACTGTTAAAATAAACATACCCTTAAAATTAGACTGTTCATATTAGGGTTGCAGCGGTAACCGGTTTCACGGTATACCACGGTATTAAAATGCACGGTTATCATACCGTGTGCGTTTGCTTATTACCGGTAAAAAGCAAGCCAGCGGAGAAACTGACCCGCGCATGCGCAACTCCGCTCCGGTTCAGCTACTAAGCACACAGCAGTGAGAATGGCAGAAAGTGCATTAGACTTAACAAATTTTTTAACAAAAAAAAAAGCTTAACTAAAATCAGCGGCGAAAATGACGTAATCGCGGTGGCTCCGCCGGTGAGCGCGGGTCTCGCGCGCTGTCGATTCGCGAGGTCGTGCACGTCTCGAATTTTGTAACTTTGCGCGCGTCGCGCCTCAGCGCAATGAACAAAGTCATGTTTGCAGGGTTCATACACCTTTATAAGGTGGAATTAAAGCACTTGTACGTAACTTTAAAGGTCCGTTTCAATATTTCCCAGCACCTTAAACTTAATTAAGTTAAATATTTATACATATACTCAAAATAATTCGCTTTTTATTAAATTATTTAATGGTTGTTTATTTTCAAAACGCCCAGTCTTAACGTCTTCACGTTCTCTCGTGTTTCGTCCTGGAATTACAAGAGGCTCGTATTTGTTAACGTAATACAAAAGAACTGTGCCGAGTCGCGCGCTACGGTCACTAGTGAAAGTGTAAATCCATAGATTTTTAAGGTCCTTGCTTTCACTGGATGTGAAAGATGCCATTAATTTACATGCGTTCATTTTCAAAATTTTACGTGCCTGTTTTTCATATGTTAAAACCAGACTCGGTGTGAAAGCCTTAAAATAGAAATCTCTATTGTGAGGGTCATGTCAGAAATAAATCCTCTCTTTCTGCAGTATCTGGTTATATTCTAACTTGGCAGTACAACGGACGTTTACAACAGTTGTTGATCAGACACTGACCCAGGTTGAGTTTATCAGATATTAAATAATTTAAACTTAAATAATTGTACTGAAATCCATGATTTAGGTTTATCTAATTTTGCAGTATTTATTTAAACATGTGTACAGCTTATTTTTTTAAAGGAGACATTTTGTATACAATAGTTCCAGGTTTCTACAATAAATAGTTAATTGAACAAAAAAAACTTGTAATTTCTTTAAGGGTCAGTGTATCTTTTAATAATATACAAACTAACTGTGATACCGTGATAACCGTGATACCGCGGTATTTTCTGAGACGGTTATCATACCGTGAAAATCTCATACCGTTGCAACCCTAATTATAACACAACTGCAGTAGCTCCTGTTATACTATAACACAACTGCAGTAGCTCCTGTTATATTATAACACAACTGCAGTAGCTCCTGTTATACTATAACACAACTGCAGTAGCTCCTGTTATATTATAACACAACTGCAGTAGCTCCTATTATATTATAACACAACTGCAGTAGCTCCTATTATATTATAACACAACTGCAGTAGCTCCTGTTATATTATAACACAACTGCAGTAGCTCCTGTTATATTATAACACAACTGCAGTAGCTCCTGTTATATTATAACACAACTGCAGTAGCTCCTGTTATATTATAACACAACTGCAGTAGCTCCTGTTATATTATAACACAACTGCAGTAGCTCCTGTTATATTATAACACAACTGCAGTAGCTCCTATTATATTATAACACAACTGCAGTAGCTCCTGTTATACTATAACACAACTGCAGTAGCTCCTGTTATATTATAACACAACTGCAGTAGCTCCTGTTATATTATAACACAACTGCAGTAGCTCCTGTTATATTATAACACAACTGCAGTAGCTCCTGTTATACTATAACACAACTGCAGTAGCTCCTGTTATATTATAACACAACTGCAGTAGCTCCTGTTATATTATAACACAACTGCAGTAGCTCCTATTATATTATAACACAACTGCAGTAGCTCCTGTTATATTATAAGACAACTGCAGTAGCTCCTATTATATTATAACACAACTGCAGTAGCTCCTGTTATATTATAACACAACTGCAGTAGCTCCTGTTATATTATAACTAGGGTTGCAGCGGTAACCGGTTTCACGGTATACCACGGTATTAAAATGCACGGTTATCATACCGTGTGCGTTTGCTTATTACCGGTAAAAAGCAAGCCAGCGGAGAAACTGACCCGCGCATGCGCAACTCCGCTCCGGTTCAGCTACTAAGCACACAGCAGTGAGAATGGCAGAAAGTGCATTAGACTTAACAAATTTTTTAACAAAAAAAAAAGCTTAACTAAAATCAGCGGCGAAAATGACGTAATCGCGGTGGCTCCGCCGGTGAGCGCGGGTCTCGCGCGCTGTCGATTCGCGAGGTCGTGCACGTCTCGAATTTTGTAACTTTGCGCGCGTCGCGCCTCAGCGCAATGAACAAAGTCATGTTTGCAGGGTTCATACACCTTTATAAGGTGGAATTAAAGCACTTGTACGTAACTTTAAAGGTCCGTTTCAATATTTCCCAGCACCTTAAACTTAATTAAGTTAAATATTTATACATATACTCAAAATAATTCGCTTTTTATTAAATTATTTAATGGTTGTTTATTTTCAAAACGCCCAGTCTTAACGTCTTCACTTTCTCTCGTGTTTCGTCCTGGAATTACAAGAGGCTCGTATTTGTTAACGTAATACAAAAGAACTGTGCCGAGTCGCGCGCTACGGTCACTAGTGAAAGTGTAAATCCATAGATTTTTAAGGTCCT
This sequence comes from Brachyhypopomus gauderio, assembly GCF_052324685.1. Lineage (NCBI taxonomy): Eukaryota > Metazoa > Chordata > Actinopteri > Gymnotiformes > Hypopomidae > Brachyhypopomus > Brachyhypopomus gauderio. Next base: position 4,710,761 of record NC_135212.1, read on the forward strand.
TGCTTTCACTGGATGTGAAAGATGCCATTAATTTACATGCGTTCATTTTCAAAATTTTACGTGCCTGTTTTTCATATGTTAAAACCAGACTCGGTGTGAAAGCCTTAAAATAGAAATCTCTATTGTGAGGGTCATGTCAGAAATAAATCCTCTCTTTCTGCAGTATCTGGTTATATTCTAACTTGGCAGTACAACGGACGTTTACAACAGTTGTTGATCAGACACTGACCCAGGTTGAGTTTATCAGATATTAAATAATTTAAACTTAAATAATTGTACTGAAATCCATGATTTAGGTTTATCTAATTTTGCAGTATTTATTTAAACATGTGTACAGCTTATTTTTTTAAAGGAGACATTTTGTATACAATAGTTCCAGGTTTCTACAATAAATAGTTAATTGAACAAAAAAAACTTGTAATTTCTTTAAGGGTCAGTGTATCTTTTAATAATATACAAACTAACTGTGATACCGTGATAACCGTGATACCGCGGTATTTTCTGAGACGGTTATCATACCGTGAAAATCTCATACCGTTGCAACCCTAGTTCATATGTTAGTCTGTGGGTAAACTTACAAAATCAGCAAGGGATCAAATAATTATTTGCTCCACTGTATATTATAAGTCACAAGGCCTGTAGTGCACTACTACACTTCCCAAAGAAAACATTTTTATAAAAGCCATAATGGCTATAATGTTATTGTAAAATGTTAATGTTGAAAAATAAGGGATGCACTAGGCTACCTGTTTCAGCTGCATATATGCCCATTGAGAAGGAAAACATTTCAGTACAATGCAAATTTATTAAAACCATATTGTCCCAGTGGCAAGGTGAGGGCAGAGAGGGAGTGGTGCACGACACAACATTTATTAACATGACAAATACACAGATGACAAGACAAATAAAAATTCAAAAACCTACCACATCGTCATACTAAGCTACATGTCTGCTGTGTCATTTCTGGAGTGTGACTGGACATGTGTGATGGATCATCACAGGGTGTTGGAATGATACATGTTTATACTTCTCATCCCACCACAGTCAGATCACAGTCTATCTGGATGGCACAATCTATCTGGATAGTTTTTTTTATGTGTCCTGCCAGATTGAAAAACAAGTCAAAATAAAATAGGATTAACAAGGTAGAAAGTACAGATAATTGGATAAAAATGTAAGAAGTTTTTTTTCCAGAAATGTATCAATACCCAAAATTTCAACTCAAGTAAGGGAGCAAAGTATTTGTATTTTGTTACTTGACACCTCTGCCTGTGTGAATGCGCTGGTGTTGGTTGAGATTACTCTGTTGAGTAAAACTCTTCCCACACTCTGAGCAGTGATACGGCTTCTCTCCTGTGTGAATGCGCTGGTGTTGGGTGAGATTACTCTGTTGAGTAAAACGCTTCCCACACTCTGAGCAGTGATACGGCTTCTCTCCTGTGTGAATGCGCTGGTGTTCGTGGAGCCTACTCTTACAATTAAAACTCTTCCCACACACTAAGCAGTGATACGGCTTCTCTCCTGTGTGAATGCGCTGGTGTTTGAGGAAACTACTCTTATGAGTAAAACTCTTCCCACACTCTGAGCATTGATACGGCTTCAGTCCTGTGTGAATGTGCTGGTGTTCATGGAGCTTGCTCTGAAAAATAAAACTCTTCCCACACTCTGAGCACTGATATGGCTTCACTCCTTTGTGAATGCGCTGGTGATTGCAGAGTCCACTCTGTTGAGTAAAACTCTTCCCACAGTCTGAGCAGTGATACGGCTTTAGTCCTGTGTGAATGTGCTGGTGGTTGCGGAGACTACTCTTATGAGTAAAACTCATCCCACACTCTGAGCAGTGATACGGCTTCTCTCCTGTGTGAATGCGCTGGTGCTCGTGGAGACTACGGTCATGATTAAAACTCATCCCACACTCTGAGCAGTGATACGGCTTCTCTCCTGTGTGAATGCGCTGGTGTTGCTGGAGATTTCTCTGTGTAGTAAAATTCTTCCCACACTCTGAGCAGTGATATGGATTATCTCCTGTGTGAATGTGCTGGTGTTCATTGAGATAACTCTGTTTAGTAAAACTCTTCCCACACTCTGAGCAGTGATACGGCTTCTCTCCTGTGTGAATGCGCTGGTGTTGGTTGAGAGTACTCTGTCTAGTAAAACTCTTCCCACACTCTGAGCAGTGATATGGCTTCACTCCTGTGTGAATGCGCTGGTGTCGCTGGAGATGACTCTGATTTGTAAAACTCTTCCCACACTCTGAGCAGTGATACGGCTTCTCTCCTGTGTGAATGTGCTGGTGGTTGCGGAGACTACTCTTATGAGTAAAACTCATCCCACACTCTGAGCAGTTATACGGCTTCTCTCCTGTGTGAATGCGCTGGTGTTTGAGGAGATTACCCTTAAGATTAAAACTCTTCCCACACTCTGAGCATTGATACAGCTTCTCTCCTGTGTGAATGCGCTGGTGCCGTTGAAGTTTACTCTGTGTAGTAAAACTCTTCCCACACTCTGAGCAGTGATAAGGCATCTCTCCTGTGTGAATGCTCTGATGTTCGTTGAGACTATGGTCATCCCCAAAACTCTTCCCACACTCTGAGCAGTGATATGGCTTCTCTCCTGTGTGAATGCGCTGGTGCCGTTGAAGTTTACTCTGATAAGTAAAACTCTTTCCACACTCTGAGCAGTGATAAGGCTTTACTGCTGTATGAATGCGCTGGTGTTCATTGAGACTATTCTTACAATTAAAACTCTTCCCACACTCTGAGCAGTGATAAGGCTTCACTCCTGTGTGAATGCGCTGGTGTTTGTGGAGACTACTCTTACAATTAAAACTCTTTCCACACTCTGAGCAGTGATACGGCTTCAGTCCTGTGTGAATGTGCTGGTGGTTGCGGAGACTACTCTTATGAGTAAAACTCATCCCACACTCTGAGCAGTGATGAGGCTTCTCTCCTGTGTGAATGCGCTGGTGTTCGTTGAGACCACTCCGTGTAGTAAAACTCTTCCCACACAATGAGCAGAGATATGGCTTCTCTCCAGTGTGAATGCGCCAGTGCTTATGGAGACTACCGCCATCCCTAAAACTCTTCCCACACTCTGAGCAGTGATATGGCTTCTCTCCTGTGTGAATGCGCTGGTGCAGTTGAAGACCACTCTGTGTAGTAAAACTCTTCCCACACACTGAGCAATGATAAGGCTTCTCTCCTGTGTGAATGCGCTGGTGTTCATTGAGACTACGGTCATACCTAAAACTCTTCCCACACTCTGAGCAGTGATACGGCTTCTCTCCTGTGTGAATGAGCTGGTGTCGCTGGAGATTACTCTGATAAGTAAAACTCTTCCCACACTCTGAGCAGTGATACGGCTTCTCTCCTGTGTGAATGAGCTGGTGCTGTTTAAGTTTACTCTGATAAGTAAAACTCTTCCCACACTCTGAGCAGTGGTAGCTTTTCTCCTTTTTCATGCTTCCTGATTTCAGCTGTATGTAGCTGTATTTGACTTGTTTAGGAAAGTGGACAGCATTAATTCCTAGAGGAAAAAAGACATTGAAGATGAAACATAATCATGACCAAGAAGCGATTGGGCTCTGCACAATACTAAAGACATTCATGCTAAAGACATTCATATTATAAACCATCAGGAGACAGTCCTAAGCTTCATTTCTTCACTAAAATGAAAACACGTGTCCATGTTGTGATGTGTCCCTCTCTGTTTGGTCCAGTGCCACTGTTCACAGTCTATAGGGACTTTTATTTTGTAGGGCTCATCGACTTTGAAAATAAAGTTGTTCTTTTCCTTCCTTTCTCTCTCATGGTGCTGCAGAGCTGCTTTGGTCTGTTGAAACTCCTTATATCGGAGTTCCAGCAGTGTGATTTGATCTATTCAATTATTGTGCCTCTTTGCATCAATTAATTAATCTATGGGCAGCACAAAGATATCACAAATAATGTCATATTTAATGGGGAAAAGGTTCTTTTCATGGTTCGTGATTTTCACTGCTGTGAATTATGGCAGGGTCCTATTTCTACTGTTTAAGGATGAACAAAAAAATGTTAGCAGTCATAAAAATGTACTCTTTTCATGGTACTTTAAAATGGTGTTACAGATAACTGTGTATAATACAATGATTACTGTGCATAACAGTGTCACCCTTTATCATTTGTCTCAACAGCTATATAACAAATGCATTACTAGCTAGTTCAGGGGAGTTAGAAAATAAAACTACCTGTGTGTATATATAATGAGATTCAGAGATACTGTGTCAACACTGTGTAAAAGGATGTATAACCCAGCCTGTGTGTGTAATGAGATTCAGAGATACTGTGTTAACACTGTGTAAAAGGATGTATAACCCAGCCTGTGTGTGTAATGAGATTCAGAGATACTGTGTTAACACTGTGTAAAAGGATGTATAACCCAGCCTGTGTGTGTAATGAGATTGGGAGTCTGTTCAAAGACCCCAAAACAACCAAGGCCGCATTACGTATCCAAATCCAAAGGGTAAAATTGGGCCTACAGGCTACCTGTAGGTTGTGTGTGTGTGTTTTAAATGGTTGCCGATTTGTCTGGATGCTGAGGAATTTGTCACAGGTTTAAAAAATAACTCACCTCTTCAGATGATCTCATCAGATGATCAACATTCACGTAGGACTGCAAATGATTTGAAAAATATTTTTTTACATTTTGACACTTCATACTTCACACTTCCATATTTATAAAAAAAATTATATAAAAAATAAAAAATCCACTTTATTCCAAATGTTCCTCAACATAGATCTCATTTCTTATTAAACGCCATGTCATTTTTACAGCGCATCTGTAAGGGCGTACTCACACTAGGCACGGTTTGCTGGTTCCGTGCTGGGGCCCAGTTATCCAACCTCCCCACTCCCCCTCTGGGCTGCACTCACACTGGCTTTATCAAGCCGGCCCGAGCACGCTTACGTCATCACAACGTGACTATTTGGAAAAAAAGCACGCTCGCACAACACGATTCTCTTTTTATTGTATTTTTGGAGTCGTTTTGGGAGTGCAGAAACATGGTGCAAGCACAGATTTATCGATAATTTAACACAACGATTGTCTGCTAATCGCTTTGTCGCTATGACTGTTTAACGTGAGCGTCGCACAGAGTTGTATAGTAACGAAGTAGAACTACTTCACTACTCTACTTAAGTACTAAAATGCTGTATCTGTACTTTACTGGAGTATTATTTTTTTCTCATACTTCCACTTTTACTTCACTACATATTTTCCATCAGTTTAATACTTTTACTCCAATACATTTTTTACGTGCTGTATAGTTACTCGTTACAATTATAAACATGTTAGCTGGCGCTGTCACCGGGTCAAGCGATCAGGCTGTCTTATGAGACCACTGCGCATGCTCCGGTCGCGTCTCGTTTACTCTACTGCTGCCTTCGCTGAACACTTGATCTTCGTAATCTAGGTTCACTTGACACGTCGTGACTGCCGCAAGGGTCCGCGCGGCAAAAATGACGCAATCGCGGTGGCTCCAACAATGCACGTTGGCCACGCGCGGTTGCATCGCGAGGTCGTGCGCCTCTCGATTTTTGTGCGTGCGAAGTTACAAGGTGGAATTCATGCACTTGTACGGCACTTTGAAGGTCCATTTCAGTATTTTCCAGCACCTTCAGCTTGATTTACATATTAATACAAATACACATATATTCGAAATTATTCCAAATAATTCGCTTTTTAGTCTATCTCATTAAAAGAGATGGTACCGTGTTTGGTAACAGCAGAAGAGCGCAGTAAGCACTAGTTAGGTTAGATATCTTAGCTAACTAACGTAATTATGTTCATGGCGTGCTGCAGAATTCACTTAACATTAGCTGGCAATAAAGGCGACGTGCTGACTAATCATGTGTCTATTTTTATAGTGTAGTGTTTTTATAGGGTAAGGGCATTTTTTGAGGGTAAACGCAGGGCAGTAGGCTCACCCTTAGAATCCGACGGACGGATTTTACGTCCAAAATACACCTTGTTTTCTCAGCTAAATGAAGGCGAATTTGTACTTCTGCGTCAAACCTACGACGTAGCGGGACATAGGTTATCTGTTTTTTGTGTACAAAGTGTTAACCCCAGTTTTTTAAGTACATACAGAACACTTGTATTTGTGATCTTTGACATCTTTGATTTGTAAGTGATATATAAAAACAATTGATAATCAAATTTTGATGGCTTTCTTTAATTAATTCAAAACACAATACTTGTACTTTTTACTTTCAGTACTTGAGTAATACATTTTAGACTAAACTACTTGCAATACTTAAATACAAAAAATGGTGAATACTTCTGTACTTCTACTTAAGTAAAGTTTTTAAAGAACACTTCAACTTCTACTCAAGTCAATTTTTTGATAGAGTACTTGTACTTTTACTCAAGTATGGGTCTCGAATACTTTATACAACACTGGCGTTGCATCACTGACGTCATGTTTGAGTTCCAGCGAAATGAACCAATCAGACAAGGCACCAAGCGAGCCCGGGCACGGATAGTCCACGCGAATCGTGCCCTGGCCCACCTCTTCAAGCGGGCCCGAGCACGGTTAACTGGGCCGGGCCTGGGCACGGTTGCAGCGCTCACACTAGCCAAACGAACCGTGCTTCGGCAGGGAACCGTGCCCGGGCCCGGATCACAGAGCCTAGTGTGAGTACGCCCTAAAAGCTGTAAAAGGTGTTTGAGATCTGCAGTATAGGCCAGGTCTACTGCCATCTTCTGGTGAAATATAAAATAGCTTTGAGTACGAGTGTATTAATGATGGGAATTATGGGTCTTTGAAGGGAGCCGGATCTTTTGGCTCCATCCCTTTTAAAGAGCCGTTTACAGAGAGTGATTTACAGACTCAGTGACCACAGCCTGGCCATAGAGAGAGGCAGATATAAACAGTCCTGGCTGCCCAGAGAGCAGAGGCTGTGTGGTCACTATACGACAGGTGAGGTCCAGACAGAGATGCACTTTCTTCTGCAATGTGAAAAATTCAGACTAACACGTGAAATTTACACACACAAATTCATAAAGAAAATCCCAAACTTCCAAACACTAACACAAATTGAACAACTAAAAATCATTCTAGGAGGGGGACACAGCGCCCCCCTCGCTGCTAAATATGTATCTACATGTCACAGCCTGAGAGACAGTGGGAAACTACCCCCCCTTGTGTGTGTGTGTGTGTGTGTGAGATGTGAGAGTGTGTGTGAATGAAGGTGTGTATATGGCATGAACGAAGGTGAGTGTGTGACCACTAACATTTGTATGAAAATATGTACAGTGTGTGTTTGTGTATCTGTTTAGGTGAACAACACCTCCTTAAGTTTGTGCATGTCTGAGTGATGTTTGTGAGAGACATGTATGTGTCGGGGGGGGGGGGGGGTGTGGTATGAAGGTGTGTAGTGAGTATGGTGTATATGGTTTGTGTAGTGCATGAAGGTGTATAGTGTGATGTGTATGAAGATGTGCAGTGTGTATGACAACACCTCCTTAAGTAAGTGTGTGTGTGTGTGTGTGTGGGGAATGGATATGAGAGATGTACATGTGTGTGTGTGGGGGGGAGCTACAGTTTGTGAGAGGATTAGAGTGCAATGTTTGTAGAGTCTAGTGTGTGTTATGGTGCATGGGACTGTCTGTGGTGTGTATGAAGGTGTAGTGTGTATGGCATATATGATGCATATGTTGTGTGTATGTAATGCTGTGGTGTGCAGTGTGCATTGTGTGTATGACAACACCTCCTTGGGTATGTACGTGTCTTTGTGGTGTGTGAGAGTTACATGTATGCGCATGTGTGTCTAAAACTACGGCCCGTCTAGAACTGCAGGTCCAGAACTGCAGTTGGCTCTCCGGCTGTGCAATTGGATGATGTAGAACAAATGCGCATAACTCTAAAACGAATTGATCCAATGATTAGTTATTTCCGGCATGCCAGAAAGGACAAGTTTCTCTACCATGTAATATTTTAATGGATTTCTAGGTGAAGGATAAACTGCAGTTTATCCAGGAGATGTTTGATAATTTTTCATGACAGCACACACAGCAGTTTGAACGGAGTCTGTACGTTAAGCGGTTCGGGATAAATGCACAAATATGGAAAACGAGGAAGCAGAATGAATAATGCAGTTGAATAATGTTGAGAAAATGTTTTTTTTTTGCTTAGCAATAACATTAGCAACAGTATATTTTGCTCATCAGTAAAAGTGATATTAACATTAGATATAATTGCTGCCTTAAATACTTTAAGCTATAAATCTTAAGAAGGGCCTCACAAGGCCCATACAGCCTATTGTTGCAACAGAAGATGGTTTGGTCTACAGGAAGTGTCAGACTCTTGTGAAGTATGTTCTATACTGATGAGCTCCACAGAAGGTGACTTGCAACAACTGCCTGTAACGACATCCAGTCAGGTTGAGACACCGTAAACATGAAATAGGACTTGTCGCGCTTTTGATCCTCTTTCACCTTAGCACAGCATGTTCGTTGATTGCAAGAGAAAACATTACCAGTCTTGTCTTTAACCTTTTATTAAAAGTAAATAAAATACAGATTTCTCTGGAGAGAAACTACTCTACCCTGTAGCTTTGTGTGCCGGTCTCTGCCTGAGACACTTTTCCTCCTGTACTATTCACCGTATTTCGCCACGCCCACTTTCAAGTGTGCGTTTCTTCCGCCTTTGTGTTAGAACTTCCGGTCAGCTATTTTCGCATTAGTGTACACTACTACATTTTAATGATTTTTTTCATAAAATAGGCATTCTTGTCTATTTACTTCTTTACTTAATTACTTAAAATTACAAAATGAATGCAAGGAAAAGATGTGGCCACTGATTATAATATAGTTACTTATCTGATAGCCTCACAAGCACCCGATGCGTTTGCTTAATCGGAGCTTCATAGCCGAGCCATTTCTCGGGATAAGGATGATCTGGTGTTGGTTTCCCCTCCACAAAATGATAAGAGCAGACTAATGGACGTTTGGGTGGATGTTTTAAATTTAGCGCCTTCAGCCTTAGACGCAGGTTCTCTTCTTTGGAAGGCGGTGGATACAAGTTATAAGGTGCCCCACAACACTCAGATCTTTTCGAGCTGTGTTCGTAACACTGTTGGTCAAGCCAAGTTTTCCTCTTCTTCCATTTATTGTGACACCCTCTAACTCAGGAGTGGCCAACCTGCGGCTCTTTGCCTGTTTTCATGGGTCTCCCCAGCCGGTCCGCTCTCACCTGGACTAACGGTGTGTGCCGTGGCCCGGTTACCTCATCAGCTCTGAGGGCGACACACTACTACACCTTCGTGGTGCGCGGTTTGTTTACAAGCCTAGCGACCCGCTAATACTTTTAAAACCTGCGTAGTGGAAAACGGGAGACTAGCGGCATGAAGTATCTGTGATATTGTGATTGTGATTTGAGTCTCGTTGGTGAGACGCGGTTCTTCTGTCACACGTTTTGGAATAAACCACATACGAGGTGCAGCAAAGGCACCGCACACGACTGAGGGAGCTTCAAAACTACTGATGCTGTCTGTTCTCTTCTTCCTAAAGATGAGTGCAGGTCAGTGGCGTTGTAACGAGTGTTGATAAGAGTTTATCCACTTTTTACCTAGAAAACAACAGTTGCGTACATAACAGAGCTCGTAGTGTGCTCCAAACGTGACAAAGTCCTGAAGCACATCACGCCTTGTGTTTATATCGAAGTTTGTGTTCGTTTTTTTACTTAATTTGTGTCCATTTTATATCCCCCCCGCTAATAATTTACACTCGCCACCCCTCTTGGTCTCTGACGGGTTGGTCACCTCTGCTCTAACTGAACATATTATGCTAGTCATTTTGTGTTTGTTGTCGTTTTGCTTGTAATCGTTATCAGCGTATCCGTAGCACCGGAAGTTCTAACACAAAGCCAACCAAGATGGCCCTGCCCAGCGTTGTCATGGAAAATAGCGTGAATATAGTGTGGCCTGGGTATAAGCGCCCCTCTCTGTTGGACATAAGAGTTGCACGTACATTCCATACGTTAAACCTACAGCTGTTTCCTCTCCTAATTTGGGAGCGAGGTCTTCGCTTGCTGACCTTGTCAAATTGACTTACAGAGGCTCATCTTACACATCCAGTTTTTAGAAAACTGCAGGCACTTAAGAGTATGGGAAAGAGCAGACAAGCATTATTCTCAGACACTCTTGACAATCAGCAATTTGATTAATACTATAATGAAAGGAAAATATAAAGTAATTAATATAAGAAATTTGGTTAATACTTTAAGACTAGTCAAATTATATAAGGATTATGATAAACTGCTTGATTAATACTGTAATGTAAACAAAATATGAAGGAATTAAAATATAATTCCCAACAGACTGTAGGGGTGGAACAGTAGCATATAAAACCAGCCTGTTGCCAGTAACTTTCGGATCTCTCTGACTACATGATTTGTATGTACGAGATCCCCGGAGATATCTCTGTTCAAAAATAAATGTTTGGCATTGCAATAATTCTGGTCTGTTGTTCCCGTTATCTCATTTTGCATCAAACGAACGCGGTGGGCTGAAGTGGTTGAGAGACGTACAGAGGCCAACAGTAACAATACAGGGATTTGAAACCCTATAATAGCCAAATATAGTAATATTTGTATGATAACAAATAAGACATCTGGCTGGGTTAGTTAGCGGTAGCACATCCATTATAAAAACAGTTTGCAACATTTAATTTTCGCACGAGATTCAATCGTGAGGAACACCGGAACGAACAAAATTATCTAAAACAAAATAAACTTTACGTGTTAGTGTTACGTACTACTAAGTTAAGTACTTACAGAAGGTCAATCAGTAGTCCAACACGTCCAGACACCAACACAGTAGACTAATAGACGCAACACAAATAAACGATCGATGCTGATATTTAGGTTAAGAAACCTGTGGTCTGAAATACCCGATGGTGACGGTAGGGCAGTGGAACAAACCACTGTGGGGCTTATAAAGGGGGAGCACGTAATCCTTCAAAACTTAAAAACAAATATTAAGCATCTATAATCAGTAGACATTAGTTTCATGCATATTACTATATAAAATTAAAAATAACAAAGTACATAAACTAATTTTAAAAAGAAATGTAATATGACCTCAGTACATTCAGCACTGCCCACTCAGTCCGTACACTAACCTGCGTGAAGTATAGCTCTTGTATTTCTTTCTGTTCCTCCGGGTAAGCGGTTTCTCACTTAGTTTGTGAAATAGATCCATATAAACTCGTTACTTAAAAGCATAAGAATGTTGTTATAACAGGTTTTAATATTCAAGATGAGCTAGATTTCGTTTCGTTTTCCACTCCGTATATCCAAAGTGTTTCATTGAGGTCTAATCTTTTAGATTAAGAGCGTGGCTTTATATTAGAGCGTTTCTATAAAGCTATGTTACTCTGTTCAGATTCCAGTTACGATGGTGTATTGGGCATGAATTGTTGCTGATATATGAATAAACTACATTATATGGTACAGTAATGAGTCTGTAGTATTATTTCATATACATTCGCTGTTATAATTGCATCTTGGAATCGGTTTCACAGTTCAGCTAGCGTGGATATTCAGCTGCATTAATCATGCTGATAAACTATATATCTGTTACCCTTTCACACAGTAACTTTACTGTATATATATTTACATCATTTACACTGAAAAAAGAGGGAACACATTTAACCAGAACCTGACAAAAGTGATTCCCCCTCTGTTTATTACAGGTGGAGCAGATTTGATATAAATTAATCATGCTGATAAACTATATCTCTTTTACCATTTCACACAGTAACATTTGAACTATCGGTACCTCCTTTAACACTGAGAACACAGGGGGAACATATTTAACCAGAGACTGGGAAATTTGGGTTCTTGTAGAATAAAGCTGGAGTATATTTAAGGTACATTATTGATGCTGATAAACTATATATAGATTACCATTTCCCTCAGTAACTTTAATACTATCTGCATCACATTTACATTGATAATACAAGGGGGGACACATTTTACCAGAGCCCCAGAAAAAAGGTGTATTCTTTATTCTTGGTTCATTCCGTTCTTTTTTTGTTGTTGCACTGATCCTTCTTGAAGTATGTATTCAACCCGAGCAAAATTATAAGCAATGTCCACTGTAATAGATTACACTTCTTATAAACTGAATGCACTGTTATGTAAGTTCATCAGTTCAGCCATTTTACTCTACCAACTTCCTTGTTTTAACATTAAATATGAGAGTGTACGGAGGAACAGATTTGCTCTGTGTCCAAATATTTTGGACCAGAAGGATCAGTTTCGCCAACACAGACGAAGACATACATGTCATAAGGAAAGACATTGGAAAGTACCTTATGCAGGAATCAGGTAAATCTGATAAACTTAAACCTAAAACCTAATAAAGGGTTTATTTTAAAATAAAGTTTTTCTGAACATGGCAGTTTAAGCCCTTTGGTGAGAGTTATTTTATATGCTTTAGGTTTAAGATGAGGGATTTTTTTACTGTGACTATTTCAACTAATGATTCAGATAAGATAAGATGAGATAAGATAATCCTTTATTAATCCCTCAGCGGGGAAATTTGCATTGTTACAGCAGCAGAGAATAGTGTCAGGAAATACACATATATAAGATTCAGATATACAAGAGAAATAAATAAAGAGAATAAATATATATGCAATGTATGTAGTTGTAAACAGTTATGGTTATTGCACATGGTAGATTAAATATTGCACATGGTAGATTTAGATATTGCACATGCAAGAACAGTAAGAGCAGTAAAGTACAGTGAGCAGTCTGTTGTACAGTACAGCTATGGAGAGCAGTGGCTGTTGTACAGTACAGGTGAACTATGGAGAGCAGTGACTGTTGTACAGTCTGACAGCGTCTGGAAGGAAGGACCTGCGATATCTCTCCTTCACACAGCATGGGTGCAGCAGCCGGGCACTAAAGGAGCTGCTCAGTGCTGACAGGGAGTGGTGCATGAGGTTGGACAGGTTCTTCAACATGTGCTCGAATTTTCTCCTCGTCCTCCTGTCTACCACCACCTCCGCCGGGTCAAGATGCCCCCCCAGGACAGAGCTGGACTTCTTGATGATTTTGTTCAGTCTCTTCCTGTCAGCGGTGGAGATACTGCTGATTCTCACAATGCTCCCAGCATTCTCCAGGTGAGAGAGAGATCTGTGTAGAAGGTGGATGATGGCATCCTCCACTCCAATGCCAGGTTGGAAGGCAAACTGAAGTGGGTCCATTGCTGGACTCACCAGGGGGCGGAGGTGGACAAGAAGCAGTCTCTCCAGGGTCTTCATCAGGTGTGAGGTTACCTGATAGGCCTGTAGCTATTAAAGTATTTCGGGTGTGGGGTCTTTGGCACTGGTACCACGCAAGATGTTTTCCACAGCTGTGGAACTCTCCCTAATCTCAGACTGAGATTAAAGATGTGTCCGTCCACACCACACAACTGCACAGGACTTGAGAAGCCATGAGCTGATTCCATCTGGGCCTGCAGCCTTTCTGATCTTGATCTTCCTGAGCTCACCTCTCACCTGGGACATGGTAAATGCCAGACTGAAGTGGGGGGGCTGACTGCTGGAGTGTGTGTCAGCAGGAGAGCCGTTTGGTGGGGGGGGTTGAGTGGGGGGCAGGCTGCTGGAGTGTGTGTCAGTAGGAGAGCCGTTTGGTGGGGGGGGTTGAGTGGGGGGGGGGGCTGACTGCTGGAGTGTGTGTCAGTAGGAGAGCCGTTTGGTGGGGGGGGTTGAGTGGGGGGCAGGCTGCTGGAGTGTGTGTCAGCAGGAGAGCCGTTTGGTGGGGGCTGTGAGTTGAAAGGGAGGGGGTTGGGTGTAATGGCGCATTTCCACTAGGGCCTGCTTGGCGCGGTACGGTTCGGGTCGATTCGCAACGGAACGGTACGGTCGCGTTGTGTTTCCATTACACCCCAATGTGGGTGGAGTCGCTGTTGGCGCGCGGGTTGTAGTGTCGTGACATCATTTGTATACGACCACAACACCGGTCGACGCCCCTTAACACATAGCATTATTGTATCTTATTTATCTTTATCTTCATTATTGTATGTGGTTGCTCTAATTATTGATAATAATTTGGTATTACTCAAACAGGCTGAACACACCCTGCATAAAAAGCATCAGTCATACAATCAAATGAAATCAAACTTTATTATGAAATATAGATATTTAAAGTACAACATATGTAAATAATATAGTTATAGTTTAAAAAAGTGCAAAAAGCAAATATATACGTATAGCTTTATATGAAATAAATATTTATAGTACTACAAGCAACATTTTGTGTGCTTTTACTGGCGTCTGTCTCGCATGGTGTTCACAAGTTCGCCAAGCACCCCGAGGAAAGCCCGGTTGAAGGAAACATTTTCCGCCAACTCCGCTCGCCTCGTCAGTGGAAGGGGAATCTTGAACGTAAAAAATAACAAATATTAAATACAAGCATTCCCGTGAAAGCAACAACAATATAGCGTAACTGCACAAAATGTGTAGCACGTCATCGCTGCTCGTGCTGTGTTTATGGCTACAGCTAACTAGCAACTAGCAAGGCTAAGAGCTAGCTATTGTACAGTAGTGACTGTGGTGGTAACATTAACTACAAACACAGCTCTAAATTCCTGCGTTTACAATAGATGCGTTCATATTACGTTCATATTACATCTTTTACGAGCCTAGTAGTAAAACTGTGAAATCACAATACACTCACCATTCTCCGTGGCCTCCAGCACCGACAATGTCCAGCACGTTTTCTCTTCCGTTACTGGCTGGCCGGTGACCGTATATGACATCCATTTGCTGGAACCATTTCCAGTCTTTGCGGTTTGCTCCGCTGCGTCCGTTATGGTCCTTCACCGCCCGGTAATCGCGTTAAGCTTTTTTAGCTTGGACCGACCGGCACTGCTGAATGGACCGCTGGTAGCCATGAGCGGCCATTAGCGCGAAAACCTCGCTAAAAACCTTTACATTTCTAGTGGCCCCGTCCAGTTCGCCCTGGATTTTTTGATCGCTGATTATTAACAGAAAGGTTTGTACCTCGGTGTTTGACCAGGGAACAGACTTCGCTCCTTGGGTTTTAAAAATGGCTGAGGAGTCCATAGCATAGCGGAGGAGTCGCTCTCCTGACGCAACCTGTGACGACACTCCCTGGCCAATCAGTGTCATGCTGTTCCTCCACGTCACAGAACTGTACCGCTTCGGAACGGTTAGAACCTCGAGCGAGTCGGTACGAAAATAGTACCCGAAGGGGCCGGCTCACTGGGAACTGGTACTAATGGAAACACTCACAAACCGTCGCGAATCGAACCGTACCGCGCCAAGCAGGCCCTAGTGGAAATGCGCCATTATGCAGTGTGTGAGACCATCAATATCCTCCCCATGTGGATCACACAGTTCCTCCCACAGTGTTGTGCTGAAACGGTCTTTCAAAGCCTCTTCGGACTCCACAGTCCATTTCTTCACTGTGCGGGTGACGGCTGGTTCTCTGTGTACAAGAGGTTTGTACACAGGGAGAAGATGAACCAGGTTGTGATCAGATCTTCCCAGGGGAGGGAGGGGTGATGAGTTATATGGTCCTTTTGTGTTGGCATAAAACAGATCCAGTATCTTATTGTCTCTGGTTTTGCAGATAACGTACTGGGTGAACATAGACAGGGTCGATGGTGGAGAACAGTTGTTAAAATCTCCAGAAATCAGAAGGAGGGCTTGGGGGTGCTGGGTCTGAATCCTGCTCACAGCTGAGTGCAGGACGCCACAGGCAGTGTCGGCGTTAGCAGACGGGTAAACATACGCAGCTATCGCGATAGCGTGTGAGAACTCCCGCGGTACCTCTGACTCATGTGCTTGGTGTATTCATCAAAAAAAATTATAAGCACTTTTGCTTTGGCGTTTGGATTCAGTTCAATGTTTTTGTGTCAGTAATACAGTATTTGTCTTAAGCAAGACATTATACAAAGAGTGGTTCCATATGCAAAAGAACAGGAGCCTCATGCACAAACGGTGCGTATGCACAAAAACATTGCGTACGCTATGTTTCATGCACACGGTCAGATGTACGAAATGTGATTTGAACGTGAGAAAGTGCGTACACCCACGACACTTTCACTTCAGGCGTACGCATGTTTCTAATGTGTTTTCGTCAATTAGCGACACTTAGAGGTGATACATTGAAATTACAACTATTAAGATATAATTTACGCACACATTGTAGTAAGCCTTTATTGTGTAAAATAAAGTAAATTAATCAAAAAATTAAACAATAAATTAATCAGACAATTTCACTGCCTTACTGAAATAATCATTCAACGTGTTTCCACTTAGCCTAGATTATATAAACATGCATTAAATGTTGTGCTGGAGTTCTTGGGAGATGGCAGCGTTGACTGGAAGATATTGCTAATGGCCTAATTCGCCAAGAGCACATTTTCCGTGACCATTAAGATTTTTTGGCCCATGATGATGGCTTTTTAGCCGTTTCAGATTTCCAAGAACTGTCCTCTTGTGCTGAGTTGGGTCCAGTTTTGGAGAGAGAAACGCATTGCTGACAACCAGAGGCAGTCTTTGCATAGAGGTGTGGCTAGGCAACTGCCTGGGGCCCCTCCCACTGCAGCCCACTGTAGGGGCCCCTGATTAGCTAACTTATTTCTCGCATATTAATGTTGATGGGCCCCCTAGCTAAATTCACCTTGAGCCCCCAAATTGCTAAGTCCGCCACTGCTGACAACACTCGGCTTCCTGGCGACTGGCTCGTTTCAAAGAGAACTGGCAGACCGGTCGGGGATATCCCAGTCATCTTTGAACCAGGCCATGCCAGCTGTTTTGGATGGGATCATCTGCATGTCAGCTAGTTAAGTTCCTATACGAAGCGGTTGACCAGGCAAACATTAAAGCGCAATTTGCAGCGATAGCCGGTTTCCCTAATGTAATCAGAGCGATCGACTGTGCACACATTTTTATAAAGGCACCATCTAAGGGGGAATTTGCTTATGTGAATAGAAAGCACTTTAATTCCATAAACGTGCAAATAATCTGTGAAGCAAAAATGTGCCTTACTAATGTAGTGGCATGTTGGCCTGGATCAACCCAATGATTCGTACATTTTTACAAACTGCATGGTTGGGATAAGATTACAAGCTAGCAGAGTGCGTGACGGGAGGCTTCTTGGTAAGCAACAACTTTAAAGCATTTAAATAAAATCATTTGATATTTCAAGCTTAGAATAATTAATTAAAAACATATGGTAATTGTTAAATTACAGTAGCTATGCGCTCAAGATGTGGCTGATGACCCTTTGTAATCCACAGACTGACCGGGAGCGGAGATACAATTTTCTCCATTCTTGCACCCTGTCAGTCATAGAGAGGGCAATTGGGCAGGTGAAAAGCCGGTGGCGCTGCCTGGAAAGGACCGGGGGATGCTCGTGTATCGGCCAGAGAAGGTGTGTCGTATTGTGAGGGCATGTGGGGTCCTGCACAATGTTGCGCACAGGTATGCCGTGCCATTGTTAGAGGTGGTGGAGCAACCAGTGGACCCAGAGCCAGGACAAATTAATGCACAGCCTAACCCAGGTTCCATTCAAGCAAGGCAACAAATCATAGCTAAAATATAAAAAGGTAAGAGACAGCAATCAAATTTTAACCAATTTGTTTATTGAGTTGCTGATGCTAGTGAGCGCATCACTGATATTTTTAGATACATTATATTATTCTGCCAGTGTGCATTGTTCTGACCCCACAACATTTAAAGCTTCACACATGCTGACCCACTCAGACCTTTTGCGCTTTTCCGTAATGCCACAAAGTGCCAAAGAAATAGTTTTTTCCCGCACCTCTACCTCATTCAGGAGCGTCTCCACTTCACATTCTGTGAAGTTCCTCTTCTTTCCCCGTTTAGACATGGCTTGTGATAGATCAGAGAGGAAACTTCTCCGGTGCAGGGCAAATTTAAATTTATTTGCATATTAATAGGGGGGTGTGCCACAGGAGGAGTCAGCCACTCTCTCGTGTGCACTCAATTCCACGTTGACTGGGATTTACAAAAGAAATGTGCGTGGATTCCGGCGTACGCACGGTTTGATACATTTTTTTGCGTACACCATTTTCTGGATGTGTATGTACGCCAATTTTTTGTAAAAACCCACGCAAGTCTTTGTAGATGAGGCCCCAGGGCTGTAGAGATCACAAGACACTCTGGGTGCAGCAGGGGAATCGTACCAGAACGTTGTAGTGAAGACAGAATATGTATTTTTTCATAATGTAGGACATTTTGGGGACTTGTTATAGGGCTTTTCTGCTTACAAACTTTTCTACTTACAAACTTGGCTCTGGAACTAATTAAATTCGTAACTCGAGGTACCACTGTACTGTGAAACATATCAATCCACTTTTTTAAAGTATGTGTTTTCAGTTAACATATGCTTGCTGACTAACATCATAACATAACCAACCACTGACTCACACACCTATGTAGGAGTGGTGAGATGTGTTCCTGTGGGGGATGCAGGATCTGGTGTTCCTCCATAAAACCATGGGGGGCAACAAATGGTGGTTTACCTCAAGAGGTTCCCATAGCAATGGGATGAAACTGACCATTTGTATTTTAGTTATATCAGTTTGTTTGTGTGGCATGTTTAGTCTCATTTTGCAGCTTGTTGTGTGCAGGGAACGGTTATGCTAACAGGGTAAGAGGTTCATCACTCCCTGAGATTCTTTGTCTTTACCAGCAACCTGATTCCCATTGGTTAACCTGGTTTTTGTGACTGCTGTCCCTTTGAGATGTTGGGGGAAGGGGGGGTATGCTAGATACTTTAATCTGGTAGGCTATGGTTATGTTATTGTTTTATATTTTGTTGGTTATTGAATAAATCTGGTTCATTGTGTAGCCATGGTCTTCCTTGGTTATAGCTATACTGAGACAGATGAGCTCATTATTAGAATCAGTTAAAAGGTAAATCAATGCTAATACCAATTCCCTCTAAAGTATACCATCTGCTACGCATGTTTATGATAAACCTCTGACAAAGCAGGCTCTTGTTTATAGCAAGGTACTTTATAAAGTTGGTTAGGTATATTGTATAACCTGCACTGATCTATTTGAGGAGTTCTTTTAGATTACTAACAACTATAATTAGGAGTCAGATATTTTATAAGATTTATGCACGTCAATCCTTCTTCTGCACCTATTTATATTCTTAGTTGTAGGCAAGCAGGTAGGTTAGTTAAATCTCATAACTAAAACCCCTACACCTACCACATCACATTTCATTTTATTTGAGCAAAGACACAAAGCAAAACAAGAAGGTTTGCTGTGACAAGCCTTTTAATATGGTTACATTTACACATAAGAGTTTGCTTATGTTATCGCTTGGTAAGAACTTTGAAATTATTTAATTACGTGATATCAAAAATCTGCAAGAAAAATGCCAAACCTCTTGCTGTAAACAGGACGATCTCAGTTGGGTAATGTATTAATTCTCCTTGCTATCATCAAACCATTCCCACAAAATCATTGGATCAGTATGATGTAGAAGTTCTAGTGGCGAAAATGAGTGATACTATGGCAAATTGCTTAGGCTGAGTCATCACTTGCAGAGGCATGGCAGTGAAAATGTGAAAATACCTGCATAGCTAAGAAAAACAGCTGATTTGGATAAGTATCCAGTTAAGGCAGCAGATAGAATGACAGGAGTACTGAAACCTGCACATTCTGCAATGTCAGAACTACTTGATCTCGAGCCCTTGGATTCGGACCTCACCGTCGAAGTGCATGTACTTGTACTTTTCAGCACCAATGCGATTGGGGAAGTGGATCTCGGAGCCATCCGACAGAGTGATCCTGAACTCTTCACTGTTGAAGGTGATCTGCATCTAAGAGAGCAGGAGACACAAAGAGCCTCATCCCTTTATTCTTTAGCACAATGAAATCCATCATATTCATCTTCAGTGATTTATCTGAAATAAGTACACAACACATTTCACTGCCATATTTAGAAAAATAATTCTTAAGGGGTAAATGTGAAGCATCTGTCCCCTTTAAGTGTGATTTTTTAAATTGTGCAATTTTCATGGTTAAGACCATGATGAACAATTTTGGTCTGCATAGAGTAGATTGAAAGTATTTACACGGGATGCACAGTGGCTCAAGTGGGTAATGATCCGCTGACTGGGCAGATGAAGTGCAGTGTGACAGCCCTTCAAACACAACATCAGTGTGGCTGTGTTGCAGATAAGGGCTTGGCCAATATATCTTTGGGCTGATGGAATTGGCCGGTATTAAAATTCAACAGATTTATTGTATCGGTGGTACTGCTGACAATAAGCCCATGATGGCTATTTAAACATTATATAGTAAATCACACTGAGGAATATGGATTTTAAACAAATGTGCTTTTAAGAAACAACCAAATAGTTGGATGCATAAAGAAAGTGAAAAACTAATAACGGTCAACAGAGAATTTTAAAACGGTACTCGGTTCGAACCAGTGTTGCCTCGTTGTGGTGTGTGGGATCTACCTGAAACTTCTCGCCCTGGTTAAAGGGGAACCCTCCCTCTCGGTGTTCTTGGCACCAGTTACCCCCCTGGTAGGAGTTGCACACCACAGCCCGCTGGTCGCCATGGGCATCGAATCGAGGGTTGATGTGCAGGGCGAGTTCCTCACTGCTGTTCCCGACGTTAATTGCGAAACTGTCAACACCCAAACCAATGCAGAGCAGTTACAGTACTGTTGGCCTGCACGACATTTCCTTATTTCATTTCAGTACTGAGATGCTGTCATGCTGCAACACTCACTTTGTCGAATCGGCACTGGGGACTCCAGTAATGGTCAAGGTCTGACCTGCTTTAAAGGACATGTTATGCACGACCACGCCCTGTCAAAGAAGACAAAGATGCCGTGGAACGTAGCTCAAGAAGCCAGCACCAAACAAAACGCAATTGGGAGGGAGGGGGTGTGTTTAGAGGACTCAACTGAGACCAAACATCGATTGTTTAAATTGCCCCACAAACATAGGCTCCACTGTTCAGCTCTCACATAACCCTAGAGTTATGATTACACTGTGCCACCGAAGTAAGTGGTGGAACATGTGTTTCCACTCAGTTTCCCCTCAGTTTCCATAGATTGTACTGATGCAATGGGCACGGAATCAGCATGGACACAGAATCCTGTAGCTAAACAGCAAATGTGTAATTTTCCTCCGGCGGTTCTAAACGGAAAATAAAATTGGAGCTTGAATGATGAGCCTCCTCCACAAAGTGAACTCTGATCTCCAGGTCCACCGCACGACTACACATGAGCAGTGGAGCACCAGGGCCGACCTCCGCGCTGCACATGTGGCACTGCTCATCTGCTAGGAACATCTGTGCAGCAGAGCACAGCTGTGTGCTAGGCAGCAGAGGTAACTTTGCTGTCTTTTACACACACACACACACACACACACACACACACACACACACACACACACACACACACACACACACACATGGATGTGAAAAGGGGCATTAGCCCCATACATAGGCCATGAAGATGATGGAAGCTGATGGATGCAGGCATGCAGAGATGCAGTGAGACTACATGGGTTTGCAGACAGTATTGTGCTGGCCTAAGAACCCAGGCTGGATTAAGGTTTTAATATCCACATTAATGATTGCTGAGGGCTGATGTTAAACCTGGCAGGCTGCATTCCGGTTGTAGTGAGAGTTGAGCACTCACAGCAGAGTGTCCAATGAAGAAAAGAAAGGAGAAATGGAGAGAAGAGGGGAGAAAGGAAGCAGGCGGGGAGGAGGGACGGGCGATCATGTGAATTCTTTCCACATTAGACCAGCTGACGTGAGCCCACAGCTCACAGCCGCTGCAGAAGTGTTCTCCCGTACGGGTGAGACAAGTCTCACTCTCTGGCCTGCACTCCTGCGCTCTCTCTCTCCCTCCGACCTGACAGCTGAAGGCTGCTGGGGTCGGGGGGGGGGGGGGGGGGGGGCAACTCACCAGCCACACAAACTGTCACTATTATTAACTCAATAGGTCAGCTGGTAAGCAGATTACTAATGTTCCCTGGGCATGTAATGTATATTTGTTCAGATTTTTAAAATGTGCTTCATGCTGAAACTATTTTGGTGTGAAAGGATCGGTATCTCCTACTGAATTCACATTTACACAGCCACAACCACCAAACATTAACTTAGACAGAAAATCAGAAAGTTATTTGGCAGAAATGGCCAAGCACATTAGGACGTCTGTAAATGCAAAAAATCACAACACCACACAGCACTACATGAATAGAGCAGATAGCAGCCAAACAAATTATAACAAAGCTCAAATTTATCATGTTTTTAATTTCATCCTTGAGTTGAGTTCTTAGGCCAGTGTACAAAAGAAAATCCTCTTCAATAAATATGCCATCATAAGCTTGTCTTAAGTGTTGCCAAATAATATAATAAATACAGTTTATGAAGGATAGAAGCAACTTCAAACTGAGATACATCACTGAGGTGCCACTCCCTTTCAAAAATCCGCTTCCTCACTAATAGCGCATTATTCTGAGAGTATAGTTTTCCGCAATGATACGCGCAAAATGTCAAACCAGACAATATGAACCGGAACACACGAGTTAATTGAATACTCACGCTCATCGTGACTTCTGTCCTTAGACCTCAGCAAGCAGATGTGAATGAATGGGAGGAAATAACGCTGCGTTAGAAGCTTTTAAACGCACTGCGGAGCGCAGCGTCCGTGATGAACGTTAAACTGTCCTATCAGACCCTTCGAGCTTTTCGGGCTAGCAGAGGTGGGATCAAATATAGTGTGTAATGACTAACGGTGCCTATGAGAGTGTGTTTTTATAGTCTACAAAAAGACTGTGAATTATTTTAATTATGTAGATAGCTGGATATAATTTTGAGAATATAGATGTGGTAATTTTACACGTTTGTGGACCGATAATGTCATAGATGCTGTTGTAATATTATTAACAAGCATTTGTTACTGAAGTGTCAAAATATTTGGGAATTCTTGGATCTGCGACAGCAAGGATTTAACCGGACAGATGGCTTGATTCGTCCCTGCATATTCCGTCCATGGCATGCATGCTCAGTGATATACATTTAGTGATTCCGTTTATTTTATTTTGCAAAACAGTTTCAGAGCCAAATTACTTAATGTTTTCCTTTAATACCATTCGTGATTTCAATGAAGGGAAATTTGCACTCTTTTACACAGTGTGCGAGCTAGGTCAACGGTTTAGTTGTAGCTTTATATTACAGTTATATAAAAGCTGATATTACATCATATCTTAAGGCCGGAGAAAAGAAAATAAGACAAATGGATTTTCCCTTCAATTTTTAGTTTAATAATAGTTTTAATATTTCGACACACTTCCCCAAAGTTTACAGAACATGGACAACGTGACAGCCAACACACATAATAACGCACATGACAACCAAGTCCAATATCCTCAACAAACTTAAATCAACTGTTCTGAGTGGAGAGACCAAACCAAATGTAAAAACAGTCTTTGCTCTTGCTCTCTTTCATGTACAAAAACAAATAATTTATTCTAGAAATAATAATAATAAAACTGCACTGGGCTTAAAGTTAGAATGATATTTTCTCTATATGGTGTCTCAAACTAGGAACTGATGGCTGCATCAAAATCAAAATCAAATTAATAGACGGAGCATTATATTATTTAAAACAACATGGAAGTTAAATGCTAGCTGAAACCTTAACAAATTACAACATACTATATTCTGTACAAACACTCATAGCAGTCCATGGAGAATGGTAAATAATAATAATATTAATTAGTAACAGCTAGAAAATTAATACTAAAATTAATAGAATGTTGACTAAGTTCCTTATTAAATAAAGTATAAACGTTCATAAATAACGTATAATCACATTTCATAAAATGTTCTAGGCTATAATGTATTATACATATAATACACCAGTTGTATATAGAGTAGGTGATTACACATTACAGCCAGTCCAGTAGTTGGGGCTACAGGAGACTTTTATTTTGTCTGACGAGTAAAATGAGGAAATGCGCACGTGGTGTCGTCACATTAAAAGTCTTTTTCGACGCAGGGACTGACTTAGTATTTGTTCTTATTAAAAAAGAAAAATGGAAAAAACGGAGTACTCCAGGTTCCGTTGTTTTGATGATAAGAACGTAGAAAACGTTCATGATCTCGCATATACTTTCCAGGTGTCATTCTTCGCTATGTGTCGCATTGCTACGTTTCCGTGGGCTGTAAGTGTTCAAGTGTCTCATGACAGCGTCTCTGTTCATCATGCATTCAAGTGATGAGTGAGTCCTTCATCAGTGAAATGTGTTTTAGGCCCTAGAAAAAGCACTGCTGAACTCCTCATCGGATGTCATTTTGGACGTTTTGAGAAAGGTAAGTTAGCTAGCTAGATATGCTAGTGAAAAATTCACTTGTAATTAACGGGAATTTTAGTTTATAGCTTATTTAAGACACATACATTTTTACAGACGTGCCTACATCCTATTTGTCGGGAAAAGCCCCCATCGGTGAAATACAGGAGACTCTTCCTCTCAGAACTAATAAAAAGGGTTGGTTTCTTGCTTCTTCACACACACACACACACACACACACACACACACACACATACACACACACACACACACAACGTTTAATGTGTGTATACATGTGTGTATTGTTGTGGCAAATGTATTTATATGTATGACCCTTACATCATACACTGCACCCGTTGTCCCATATAGTGGAAGTCTGAGATGGGTCTAAGGAAAACTGGCATGTGCCACATGTGTCTTGTTCTTATTAGAGCTAGTTAGTCTAAGGTGCTTTAGAGGTCTCTACAGAATGTCCTCCATAGTCTGTATAAACGTTTAGCTGATCTGCTTATTGATTTACTTAGTGATCTGCTTCGTTTTTCTTTTGTAGCATGAGCTGAATGCTTCAGAACCTTTGGATGAGCTGTATGATGCCCTGGGTGACGTCATTGGTGCCGAGGAAGACGCCTTGTGCTATAAAACCTATCTACTAGTAAAGTTCATTTACGCACATGCATTTCTAGACCACAATTTCTGTTATGGTCATAGTACAATGTTTGAGCAAGCCTTAGAAAAACCTAAAAAAGATTTTTTAGGGAAATGAGACCTTGATCATAGACTGTAATTTCTGCCACCTCAGTAGGTAGAGTAAACTCTCCTCAGCCCTCAGGGGAGGCGGTGAGTATAGAAGAGAACGTGGCGGTCATCTCGGAGGGCACCACAGGACTGGTCACCTGGGAGGCTGCCCTGTACCTGGCTGAGTGGGCCCTGGAACACCCGGACATCTTCACTGGCAGGTATCACAGGACGCACATGGGATGCAGACCAACGTGCTCAAAATAAAATCTACTTTGTAGAATTCGTTCATGAATGAGAACTCGAGCATCTGAGTTTTGTCCTAAGTAGACATAGCTTTTTAAAACAGAGTAAACGGACACCAAATGGATTCACACCGTGTATGGTATTATGGTAATGCTCCAAAAAACACAAATGTTGTGCATATATGGTGCATATCGTACACGTTTGTAACTGTGCATGTAACTATGCCTACGTTCAAAAGATTGTGTAGGCACTCTTATTGAACATAGGACAGTGTCATATCTACAAGCCTCAAAATCATGCCTGTTGCATTATGGGGTTTCATGCGGTCTTGTTGCTGCCCTGACCACAGGACTGTGCTGGAGTTGGGCAGTGGGGCGGGGCTCACTGGTATAGTGGTGTGCCGGACATGCAAGCCCACCAAATATGTCTTTAGCGACTGCCATCGAGCTGTTCTGGAAAGGCTGAAGAACAACGTCGCGCTCAATGGCCTGACCAGACCGGACAGCACAGGTGTGTCTGTGCTCACGCAAGAACTGGACTGGGAGAGCGCGCAGAAGGACCAGCTGGGAAGAATCGGAGCCGACACCATCATAGCGGCAGGTTGGCGGTGTGCGATGAACACGCAGCTCCATGGTTTTGTGACATTTGCTGCGTCAACATTGCCATGTTGGGTCATTTACCTCACTGTTGTGTTTCTTATCCAGATGTGGTTTATGATCCTGATATAATTGGCTGTCTGGTGAGACTGTTAGCAGAACTCCTCACCTGCAAGGGTCAGCAGAGTCGCCCTGAAGCTTACATCTCCTCTACCGTACGAAACCCAGGGACATACAGCTGCTTTAAGAATGAACTGGGTGAGTTTAATGTCATTGCCATTGCATCATGTACACAAAATGTTCCCGTAATAATGTAACAGACATTCATGGAAATTATAAATGAACAAAAAACAAACCCTGTTTCCTCACACACAGAAAAGGCTGGATTGAAACATCTCGTCTTGACTCATCCTGTCACACAAGTCTTCCCATACAACAGAATTACCTCTATAGAAATGATCAAGGTACACTGTTGACCAAGTTGTCAAAGTCCTATTATAATAAAGTATTTATTTACATCATATATACATGGACAGTGTGCTTTTTGCTCTTATATTTCAAGTCTTATCCAATGTAATTGCTGGAATGCAGATGACCCAAAAGAGGGGCATTCGAACATGTAGTGCTTGGTTACCCTGTACAAATCCCTGCCTGCACCCCTCTGTTTGAGGCCAGTTGGTTCGTGCCGCTGCTGCTCAATCGCAGTGCTCCTTGAACAGAGGAAGCACGTTGAGGTCCCAGTTTTCATCCCAGCGCTGCTGTCCTCCCTCTCTCAGGTTCTGTCTGAAGTGCCTCAGCTTCCCGTGTTCCTTAGGGAATTCGCAGAGGAGCATCTGTAGGACCGTGACAAACACAGACCCTGAGTCAGTGTGAGAGTGATGTAGAACAGAAATAAACACTGACCCTGAGTCAGTCTGAGAGTGGTATAGAGGCGTAACAAACACTGACCCTGAGTCAGTATGAGAGTGGTGTAGAACTGTACAAACACTGACCCTGAGTCAGTCTGAGAGTGGTGTAGAACTGTACAAACACTGACCCTGAGTCAGTCTGAGAGTGGTACGGATACATGCTCATCTGTCCACTGAGGTCTTTTACCTTCAGCTGCTCGGCCAGCTCAGACGAGTCTGTGAAGACCAGCCCGTTCTCCTCATGCTTCACCAGCTCATCCAAGCTTAGAAGACAAAAGACTTGAATGCTCAGAATGTGGAATTGATAAATCAGAATTCATCACAGATGCTAATCCATCCCCCCTCCCCCCAAAAAAGGAGACCCTAAATTAAAATAAATATTAAGATACAAGTTTAATATATTAAACACAATATTAGGACTGCATCTCTGGGGTACCAGAATTTTGAGCTTCTTGGCTTGAAAATACTGTACTGAGGTTAAAACCTGTGAACAAGATTCTTTCATCGTTATCGATAGTGAAGCGACAAACATCTTTGGAATCAACACGCTTTTCTTCATAAAATACAGAAATGGGCAGCTGAGATCACATTTTGATTCTGAAGGACTATTACAGCCCATTTAGCTCAATATAAATCTTTCATGGATGTAGAAAACTGGATTTATCTAGTCCAGCACAATGTGTGTGGATTAATTCTGTTTTATCATCACCTAAAGCTTTTGCCATCAACTCCACACAGTTCTATATTTAGACTTAAGTTATTTTGTTTATAGATGAATGATCCACTATCAGGATGTACTGGGGTGCAGAATGAGATGTGTGTTGGTCTCAGGCCTGTCTAGTTCTGGGAATGATGGAACGTGCTGCTGTCAGATGAACACTAACTGGATAAAGTAGCAAGGCAGCTCACTTATTCCAGTTGAACTCAATGTCAGCGTTACTTTGAAATGTTGGTAAACTAAAGATAAAAAAGTTAGGTATTGTTCTAGATCCTAATTGTAGTTTCAAGAAACACAAAAACCTTGAGCCTCACAAAATATGACTTGTATAAATATACAATGCACTTTATACATTATGAACTCAATGGATCTAGGACATTTTAAAATACAAACTGAGAATCAGAACAGGGCAACAAAGTCTTCGGGTTGCAGTCTATTATCCCTGCAGAAGCTACCACTTTCTGCCATTAGGGGGCAGTGTAGTGTTCCTACACAAGCTGACACTTTTGCACAATATGCTTTGTCATTCAGAGCTTTTTAGCAATGGAACGCTGCTCAGTGGTTTGAATTTGTGCAATTTTAGACGTATCTGCCCTCTCATTATGATTATGTATACTGTATGGTGGTTGAAAATCTAGCATGTAATTGGGTGGGTTAGGAGAGAAAGTCATGGGTGTGACCTGGCTTAAATTTTATTGAAGGTTTAATTATAAATTTATTGATGGTTTTTGTAATTATAATATTGTATTTATTCTGTTTAGTATTAATCATATATTTAACCTGATCAGGGACTTCCAGATGGAAATAACTTAATTAGCTAACTGTTGTGCAAATCTCTTACCTTTGTTTTTTTAGCATAGTCATTCACAAAATAATATGCTAAGAAAATAATACAAAAAATATATATATATATATATAAAAAAAATGTGACTATAGGCCAGCATGGGTGAGATTGGGGGGGGGGGGGGGGGAGTCTGTGTGACTCACCACTGGAAGTTTATGGCACAGACAGGAAGACAACAGCCAAACATGTCGACCACCTTCATTGGAAGATCAAGACCACTGGAAGACTTGTGCAGGCAGACCCCGAGATCAGCAGAACCTGTGGACAGAGCACTGCACTATTACCTAAATCACCACACCGAGACTAGCTCACACACAAGTCTCGTTGTTACGCATGGGTAAAGTATGCTAGTTATGTGGTAGTCCTGTCTCACACACGTGTTGGTTATGTCTCACACACGTGTTGGTTATGTTTATGAGCCCTGTCTCACACACGTGTTGGTTATGTTTATGAGCCCTGTCTCACACACATGTTGGTTATGTTTATGAGCCCTGTCTCACACACGTGTTGGTTATGTTTATGAGTCCTGTCTCACACACGTGTTGGGTTATGTGTATGAGCCCTGTCTCACACACGTGTTGGTTATGTGTATGAGCCCTGTCTCACACATGTGTTGGTTATGTTTATGAGTCCTGTCTCACACACGTGTTGGTTATGTGTATGAGCTCTGTCTCACACACATGTTGGTTATGTTTATGAGCCCTGTCTCACACACGTGTTGGTTATGTTTATGAGCCCTGTCTCACACACGTGTTGGTTATGTGTATGAGCCCTGTCTCACACATGTGTTGGTTATGTGTATGAGCCCTGTCTCACACACGTGTTGGTTATGTTTATTAGCCCTGTCTCACACATGTGTTGGTTATGTTTATGAGCCCTGTCTCACACATGTGTTGGTTATGTTTATGAGCCCTGTCTCACACACGTGTTGGTTATGTGTATGAGCCCTGTCTCACACACGTGTTGGTTATGTGTATGAGCCCTGTCTCACACACGTGTTGGTTATGTTTATGAGCCCTGTCTCACACACGTGTTGGTTATGTCTCACACACGTGTTGGTTATGTTTATGAGCCCTGTCTCACACACGTGTTGGTTATGTCTCACACACGTGTTGGTTATGTCTCACACACGTGTTGGTTATGTGCTCATACCCAATAGGACTGGGTAGTCCTCTGCTTCCAGCCATGGAGTGCAGATCTTAACATGCTTAAAGTCCTTGGAGTCAATTAACTTTTTATAATATTCCTTCTGAGGACCTTTGCCTGAAAGCATAAAGGAAATACGGATGTTGAACTATAGACCATGATGTACAATGATGCACAATTAATCAAAAAATAATACTTATATACAACATTGCTACCTAATGTATTATTTCTATCTATAACAAATACCTGTGATCACACAAACTACTGATGGAAGATGTTGGCTCTCTTTCACAAATCCTTCATAATCTGGAAATGTAAATGCAAGATTTGTGAATATTCAGAATTTTTAAATATTTGATGAACTACAAATGCGCTTAAAATATTTGATGCACTATAGTTAATTCCTGCCAATTAAACACAATTGTGCGTCTTAAAGTGAAAACTGTAAAACACAGGAATAACCTTCAAGTGCCTTCAAAAGAATCGAGAAGTCCTCATCCTCTGTTGGAGGGAAAAAAAGAAATGGTGAGAGCTTATAAGAGTGTGACTAGTGGACGTCGACGTGAACTCATGTTTTATAGCACCGACCCGTCCAGCTGGTACTACTGAGGAGTAAAGCGGGGCGTCCAGCACACAGCCTCACTTCTCCTGTTTTGGTGCTGCGCTCCGTAAATGCCGTCAGCTCTGTGTTTTCCTTACTGATCTCAGAACTGTGGAATGACAAAAAAAAAAACATTTATTCCCCTTGGGAAGGGGGGCTATCACTTATCTGTCCATGCCTTGATAAAGACAGACTTTGTGATTAAGTATTGTCTATATATTATTCTTTATCATAAAGTAGTCATGAAGTGTGACTTTGAGGGAAGATGGTAAACTGGCTGTTGTGTGTTATTAGCATGTTGAGCGTGGCTCTATTCTCTCCAAAAACTCCAAATAAAACTCACCAAGCCTTGAATTGTGGGTAAGCACTGGATATTTTAACAAACAGCTCATGCCGAAGCTTCAAAGGCGCTTCTCTAAATATCAAAGGTGGCTTGTCATATATGGTCGTTGCCCTAGAAGAACAACGAGGGAATATCATAACTGGCTCGTCGAAGCAGTTTGGTTTCAGAACTGGAGCAGCAGACTTCAAACAGTCACTGATCAAGCAGCGCCAGATCACTGCGTTGAGCATGAAACATTACTGCTATCACAACACGCCTCTGCTCTAATCGACTTTAATAACAATTCTTACTTTATGTTCCAGTTCTTGAGGAGGTCGTGCCTCATGGCGTTGGTAACGCACAGGTTGTAATCAGACAAACGGCCAAAAACACTCTCGTACCTGCCAAGAAGGACAGTGTGACTATTGTCATGTGTTATCTGATCCTTTCCTCATATCCCCAAGTGCTGGCTATGCTTACCATTTCGCAGCTTTAACGATCGGATGCCTTTCTCCATGACTGAGGGCCATGATGGAGTAACCGTAATTGTGCCAGTCTATCACAAACTGAGCCCCAATGATTCGACTCACCAACCACGTTACAGCAATACCAGGAATCCCAGGAGGGTTCTAGACAAGAACAAACACAAATGTGTTCTTGCAAACAACATAAGGAACCTAAATTACGTTTTCTACACAGTATTGAAGGTGTAATACCTGTAAAAGAATATAAGCCTGGTCCTCTAGCTGCATTAAAACATAAAACAGCTGCAGAGACTGAATTATCACCTTGGAGATATATATCAAGATTTTAGGGCCAACTGAAAGAGAAGAGGCACAGTGGGCTTTAATGGATCTATACAGAAAACAAGTGATTTAATTGTTTTGCTGTACCGAGTACAGTTTGTAACACGTACACCCAAGACACTGCATTACCTTGGAGACTCCTCAGTTCAGAAATGGGAATGATGTCTATTCTGTCATCCTCAAGAATGTCTTGATGGGGTTTGGTACCTATAAGAGTGCAGTATTGCCAGTCAGACACGAATCTGGTAAGCTTTATTTTGTTTTGAGGAACAGAAATTCAAGAAAATCAAGCAAGATGAGCCACTAGTGTGATTAGACAGAGCGGAACGTGCTTGGTGAAACTCAAAAGCTGCAGAAACGGCTGCAGTACGAGGCACTATTCAGCATACTTTTACAATACTCCAGAATGGAAGTGTGTCTCTCTTTACAGCCCACCGCGCAGAAGCATGCGGTGATGGGTGCATGCGATTAGAAGTAAGCAGCTATTTACCGAGGTGTCCTATAAAGGTGACATTGTATCCGTGTTTGCTGAAGGAGAGCGCGTGATACTGCATGCGCGGGCTGCGCCCTATGTCTCCCATCACCAGCACGCAGACGTTCAGGTGAGCAAACTCATCGCGACCCTTCAAGCCACGGGCCAGTATGAAAATAAACACCACCACCGCGACCGGCAGCAGAGCCCACGGCAGGCTCAACCCAGACAACAGTCCCACCAGAACCAGCGAAACTGTCACGAACAGCACCGCCGCGTTGGCCTCCGCCATTGTTGCCGTCCCGCTGCTGACGTGGCTGGAAATTTAAAGGCGCCGCCGACTTTATTCTAAGCTCTTCAAAATCGAAATTCACACTTATTTCAAGTTAAGTAAATGAATTTAAATGAATGCGTACAATCGTTTAATGATTGAGAATGGTATGGAAGCCCATTCCCGCCACCTAAAATAAAAAAACAGCACATATATATATATTTCTCATTATTAAGTAAATTGATATCTCATTATTTCGAGATACTAAGTCATTATTTTTGAGATACTAAGTCATTATTTTGAGATAGTATCTCGAAATAATGACTTAGTATCTCGAAATAACGACTTAGTATCTCAAAATAATGACTTAGTATCTCGAAATAATGAGATATCGATTTACTTAATA
The DNA here is from genome assembly GCF_052324685.1 of Brachyhypopomus gauderio. NCBI lineage: Eukaryota > Metazoa > Chordata > Actinopteri > Gymnotiformes > Hypopomidae > Brachyhypopomus > Brachyhypopomus gauderio. The sequence goes on from NC_135212.1 coordinate 4,743,215, forward strand.
ATGAGAAAAAAATATATATGTGCTGTTTTTTTATTTTAGGTGGCGGGAATGGGCTTCCATACCTACTTGATCCAGTTGATTCAGTAGCGTTTTATTGCTGGGTCCAGCGATTAGTGTTTAAGCGGGGTTGAAACTAAACTCTGCAGGGCGGTAGATAAACAGGACCTGTGAACCTCTGAGCTAATACAATCAATCTCCATCAGTTTAAACTGTACGTGACTTCAGGACATCTCCGTCCTGGGACGCCACAATGATCCTGTATGATCCAGATATCATAAATTATAAATTAATAATTTTTTTATTATTTTATGACAAGACGAGTGACATCTTCTCAAATGCATTACTTATTCTTCCTCTTAGTGCAGAAATGTGTTTTTTTTATGTCATAGTTTCTTATTACGGACTTAGATGCACATAAACGTGCGCACACTCCTCCACGTGACCAGTCGCTCCCCTACCCTACCGTTACACTAAATCTGTCAAGACGTGAACCAAGTGATGGTTTCCTTACCACACACTGCTTGTTTGCTCATCCACGTTTATTAATAATAAAGAAAAGTCTCTCGGGCCTTGGACCGATTGTTTTGCAATATCTAAAAAAGATGTTGCGCGCGACTTTGATGCTCCTTCTTCTCTCATCATCGGTCCAGTCGTCGCACCAGGAGATTATTGACGACATACTGGAGAGTTTGTCCAAAGGAGTGACTTTCTTTGACAAGCAGTGCAGGAATATCAATCTTGATGGCGTCGTCGGTTATGTAATTCTGAAAGGTAAGATTTGCATTTTTAATGGGACGTCTTTAGAAGTGACAGAAAGATCAAATTTGCGCGTTTAGAAAACTGCAGGTTAATGGTTCGTGTTTTATCAAACATTTAGTGGCAAAGAAAAACGATGTTCTGTTTTCAAAGCCATTGCACAGAAATTGTTTAGGCATCGTGGAACTGCTTTGTGTCCATTACGCACGGGTGACACTATGACATGTAAGCGTGCGCATTTTCACAAGTCTGTATTTGTTTACAAAAACAGCACAGTTGCAGGAAGCCACCCGGTCCTGGCCCAATTCGGACTTCCTCAGTCTCTTTCAGCGTTCCATAGCACTGTCTTTGGTTAAAAAACTGGACAGAAGCTTGTCTCACGCGGTCACCTCTCTTCAAGAGACAGACTCCAAATATTATAAAGGTGATTCACGACACACACACACACACACACACACACACACACACACACACACACACACACACACACACACACACACACGCACACGCATACGCACACACACACGCACGCACGCACGCACGCACGCACACACACACACGCACACACACACACACACGCACACGCACGCACGCACACAGACACACACACACGCACGCACGCATGCACACACACACACACACACCCCCACACCCACACGCACACACACACACACACACACCCACACGCACACACACACACGCACGCACGCACGCGCACACACGCACGCATGCACACACACACACACACACACCCACACACACACACACACCCCCACACCCACACACACACACACACACACACACACCCCCACACCCACACACATCTCCTGCACGCGTCACGATAACCAGTGCGTCTTCCCCAGAGTTTGAGCCCATCTTGGACACGTCGTTTTGGTCTTTGCCTCGTGAATGGAGCTTCACGGACCCCACGCTCGTGTACTCCTCCACGAGGACCACGGAGTGTTACGACGAGCAGCAGGGTGACAAATGCCTAACGCTGCTTCTAGGAACATGGTGAAAACACAGACGACTAAGTATTAACTTAAGCATTTAAGACAACGGGGTGACACAACTATGTTTTGTCTGTAGGAAAGACAACGGAACACCATGCATCGTGACGAAGTCTTGTAGAGACACAATGACACGTTTCGGATGTCCGCACTATTCCCTCTCACACCAGCTGCTGTACTTCATGGTTGGAACCATGGTAAATATGTTTTATTTTGAACTTAAGTTTTGGTTTGGTCTTGGATCAAGGCAAGAAATGGTCATATATCTGTCACTTAACCGGTTAAAACGTTTCTGCTGACAGAAAGGGTGTTCCAGGATGCTGAAGGGAGACCTTAGGCTGTCTCGGGTCAACATTACGGTGGAACACTACCAGAAGATATTCTGCTCAAATATGATGAAGGGCAATCAGGAGATTGTCAGCAGTGGTTTCACTTCTCAAATACAAGATATCTTCATAGAAAACAGTTAGTTGAATGTTTTGTCATGAACTACCATATAGTTTATACTGTATACTCTTATAATATGTTGATGCACAAAAAAAAATCCTCTTCTTTTGCAGTTCTTTTATGTGGTTTGGCTGGTTTTTCTGACTTTTATAAGGCAGACTGGTTACAGCATATTCTGGCATGGCAAGACAAAAAACTGGGTTGCTTTGGGAAAGATGGTAAGAATGTTAATTCATACTATTTGGGTTGTATCAGTAGTGCCACTGGCTCATAGCAGAAGGGTCCCGCCCACATGGCGGTTCGCACTTCTCACTACATCAGTGTCATGTTTCTGTTTTTCTGGCAGAAGACTACTCAGAAATGTTTGAGGAATTTTTGGATACACCTCACAAGCGTGTGAAAAGAAGAGAAAAAACCTTAAAAGGTTGTCGTTATATTTAGTTCACAATGTGATAAAGCTGTGTTGTTATGCTGTGTTATGACAATGTTATATTAAGACGTCATGGCGATACATATATTCTTTTTGCAGATGGATGCTCAAGTCACATGACAGGAGTCGCAATGAGTGCGCTGGGCGGTTATCTCAACTTCTATCTGTCTGAGCAAGACATTACCAAGAGACCCCTCATCTAATATCTCAACAACATGGCGATGGACCGTTTCACAAAACAATAACAAACCAATAACTTCATTAACATGTCTTTTTTTTATTCTGTAGAAAATATAACATAAGCTGCCTGTACATTTTTAAATAGGAGTATATTATATGGAAGTGACATTTTGGTAAAAGGATACCATTTCATAATATACTTAAGAAATAAATGTTTGAATGTAATTCACATAAGGTTGGTACTCAGTTAAACTAGGTTTTTGTTTAGATTAATAAAGACCTCTGGGTGCATAATGTTCCAAAGAGCATTCTTAATAATGAATGAATAAATGACTTCCATTCTTAATAATGAATGAATTAATGTCTGCATTCAAGTAACAGGATGCTCTCCAAGCTGCAGACCCAGGACACGAGTTAAAGTCTTGGCTAATAACCAAATAATCAAGACATTGACCCGTATCTGACTAGCAGAACACTACTCTACTGAGAGGCTCTGCTCCATGTCATCACATCAGATTGCATGACAATCACATATTCTAGAATTTGCAGATTCTAGAAAACACCAATCAGAAACTTTGTCATAATCAGGTGACCTGAACGTATTTTTTTTTAAACCAGTAGTAACATTTCAAAGGTCTCTGAAGACTGCTGGTGCTATTGGTTCCAGCCGATGACCTCATAAAAGAGGGCCTTTATCATGCGTGCCTCGTACGTGACCGTGTTCTTGCCGATGTGCATACGCTCCTCCTCCAGGGGTTGCTCAATGACAGCGGGCACGTCCCTGCCGTACACTTTGGGGAGACAGGAAGACGGTAATTAGCTCCACTGAGGAGAGCAGCCTGAAATTTAATTAGCATGTCGGCACTGAAAACAGAGCGCCACATCCCCAACTGAATCGGATGGTAATCGGATGAATCCGTTGAAATCACTAAATTGACTGTTTTGCTGTGGTGAACACCATCGAATCTGATGCATATACTTATAATGTTACAGTTGTTCTGTTTAAAGATAATACGATGATTCTTTTATCATTTTTTTGCCACCATATTAAACAAACTGATCAAAAATCAACTTTATTTCCATTGAACGACGAGGCAGGGTCGGCTTTGTCTTTCCCACACTGCACAGTATGAACGCTGGCCGGCTCCACAGAGGTGACGGAGGTACTTACACTCGCAGTGCTCCAGAAACTGGATGCAGTCCTGTACCACCGTGTCCCTCAGCATCACCATGTGCTTGGCCATGTTCTCCAGGAGTGACAAGAAACATCTCTTGATGTAGAACCACGTGTCCGTACCGAGCTGAAATCATACTGCGTCAGTGCCGTGACCTCTAACCCCGGTCCTGAACTCTAACCCTACGCAGTGTCAAGTCCTTCACGCGACGAATCAGGAGTTGAACGTAGCACTTGCCCCATCGATAAATGCCACCACCTGATTTCACTAATGAACTCACCTCCTTATCAATGAACGGGATCTAATGCGTCAGAGTGGGCCGTGTAGATAAAGGTTGCGAGCTGAACACACCCATCAACACCACACTCCTCACTGGATTAAATAAGCAGCCCCAGCTATGGTTAACCAGCTTTTCCCATTTATAAAACTTTTAACTGTGATTTTGCTTCCACTTACAGTATTAACGAGGAGCCCAGAGAAAAGGGCCTTGGGATTAATATTCAGCTAATATCTCAGTTGCTAACGGACGACATGTGGCTTAGCTAAAAAGAGAGCAACATGAAAGCAGGAGCAGACAAGCGAGTGCAGTAGCTAAGCTCCTCCCCCACGCGTCCCGGCAACACGGCGCTCGCGGGAGGGCGACAACGCCGGGCTCCCGAGGGGATCATGTTTGCTCAGCTGCAGATGGGGGAGCACACTTCATTTTTAGTACAGTAAAAATAACATCTGTGGTTTATGCCGCCCGATGTGATCGTCGACGAACCAAAGCCCCGTCCTCCACGGACAATGTGTTACTGGGGATTGTGAGACGCCACTAAATGTTCCAGACTCTGGTGTGAACTGCTCAAAGCAGTGTGCGAAGGTACAATATGCAGTACCTTCTTATTGTAGGGCTCCAGGCTTTTAATCACACGGGAGATGCCAAAGTCATAGTTTCCTTTGGCGCAGTACAAGGTCCTGCAAGCACAATGAAAATGTTTTTAAAATGTGAAGCGCTTCAGATCTTTTCGCACAGCAAAGTCAATAGGAGAACACGTCAGAATGATAAGCCTCAGAGTCAAGGACACACCCAATCACAAGGTTGACGATGCACAGATGAAACACTTTCTTGTCTGGGTCGTTGTAGGATATCTGCTCCTCCTCTTTCTCTATCTTCCTCATCAGCTGCTCTGCCTTCAGAGACACACGCGCCCATGAGTCACGCGGGACACAGTCCCGCACTGTAGACCTGCCACGGCCGCGGGATACATGGTGCAGGTCGTTCGTACCTCCTCGTTTTGGCTGGTCATGATGTAGGACACGCACAGGTTGGCCAGGACGATGGCGCTCACGTTGAGGATCTGCAGGGGGAAAGAGAGCTTGCGTGATTGGCTGCAGGGCAGGGATTGAATCACGAGTAGAACGGCCAATTAGCAGGCGTCAAACATCACACAGGAAAGTAACATGCGTTCAGGCAGCACGACTCGGAGGCCGAGAACTCAAAGTGCCACCGTGTGTTTTACCGACGGCTTCTTTTTGCAGGGACACTCTTGAATGTTACACTGTTCCAGCTAGCAAAAAGCAAGACAAACAGACAAAAAACAGACTTTGAGCACTGTGCCTCATCAGGTTCTTGGAGAGCCTTGATTCTTGTTCAGTGTAACCATAAATCATTTGCTGCAAATCAAAAAGGAACAACGTGCTTCGTATAAGGAATGTTAAGGACCGTCGACGAACGGGCCTGTAACCCATTGAGGCCGTTTGAGTCACGCGGGGGCGGGCGGCGCTCACGTTGTCGTAGTGCTTCTTGACGATGGGCTCGTAGAAGCCAATGGCCTCCTTGTACTTGTTCTCCTGCATGAAAAGCACGTGTGCAACGTTGAGCTTCCACGTGTCGTGCTCATTGCAGAACTCCACCGACTTGCGGAAGATCTTCTCCACCACGTTGTAGTTCTCTCTGTTCCAGTAAATCTTCGCCTGCACCATCAGCACGGGGATGTACCTTCAAAAACGAACGAGTGGAGAGAAAAAGAAAATTAAAGGAAACTTCCGCACGTTATTCTGAAACACCAGATGTTTCTCTTCAGGTTTGAAATGTTGACCTACTCCTCCAGAAGCTGATCATAGTCTTCGATGGACTTTTTTAGCCCTTCGTCATCTCGTGTACGCCGTGCCTCTTGTACCTTCAATGTCAAAGATGAAGATTTAGTGATGCTGCATAATCTGCCTAACCTACTCCTCTCTGACTCAGAATTTACGTTAAAATAATAAACTAATACAAATATTCAGGGTGTAATTTTTGCCAGTTAGTTTAGACATACTGCTAGAGGAGCGACATAACCTGCTTGGTAACCTTGTTTAGGAGACATACTGCTAGAAAAGCGACATAACCTGCTTGGTAACCTTGTTTAGGAGACATACTGCTAGAGGAGCGACATAACCTGCTTGGTAACCTTGTTTAGGAGACATACTGCTAGAGGAGCGACATAACCTGCTTGGTAACCTTGCGTAACTGCTCAGTCAGACGTCCAGCCATTTCCTCCAGCTTGCGAAAAGCCTATATGAGAAGAACCAGAATATCCTCATATAAAGAAGTGAAGTACTGCTTCAGCAACAGATACTACCACAAGCTGACTAAGACCGGCAGAAGCTATGAGTATGAATATGAGTATGAATATGGAGTGTGAATATGAGTATGAGCATGAGTATGAATATGAGCATGAACATGAGTATGAATGAGTATGAATATGAGTGTGAATATGAGCACGAATATGAGTATCAATATAAGTATGAATATGAGCATGGACATGAGTATGAATGAGTATGAATATGAATATGAGTGTGAATATGAGTATGAACATGAGTATGAATATGAGTATAAATATGAGTATGAATATGAATATGAGCATGAACATGAGTATGAATACAAGTATGAATATGAGCATGAACATGAGTATGAATATGAGCATGAACATGAGTATGAATATGAGTATGAGAATGAGTATGAGTACGAGTATGCCTAAGCCTGTTACCTCCTCTGGAGCAGTCTGGCTTGTCAGCATAGCATCCAGGAACTCATACAAGTACTGCAGGCAATTAGACACACAATTCAATCTCATACTTTATCAGTTACATAAATCAAACACTGAAGGCTCTTTCAAAGTGAGTTCAACAGCTATATTATGATATTGTGATGTCACTCTGACCTTCGTTTAATTAGGAATGTATTTATTTTCATAAAATAGCAGACGGACTAATAGATAGATTGCACTCATAAGACTTGAGGGCAATAAATCCACCAAGTGAAAGACCCAGGCTAGAAGTGCCTGACACTTTAAATGCCCTTTCAAGTACTCCTGCATGAATTTCACCCATCCAAATGGAACCAGAGGAGCGTGTCTTACTGGAGAAAGGAACTTGTAAGTGAGGTGAGCGTTCTCTGCCATTACATCAGCAGCGAGGTCAAAGTACTGGAAGAAAAACAGAGCAGAGAGCAGCTGAGTTTACTCTAGCGACAAAGCGCTCACTCGAAACTCGGCAGGGAGAGCCTGGGGCTACGGGCTGGAGCCCGGTGCTCATGTTGTTCTTAAGAGCAGAAGAGCTCACCTCAAATTTACAATAGAGGAGGATGAGGTTGCCGAACGTTACAGGAGGGAAAGGGTTCTGCTGGAGGAGGAAAGCCAGCTTCTCGAAGCCCTCTGATGGCTTGGTGTTCATGTTCATCAAGGCCTGGTTGTGTAGGGTGACTGGGTCCAGTTCCTACACACCAGAGGTAACAGTTATTCCGCACAGTCAAGCTACATTTCAAAATAGAACGCAAAATGATAAAACAAAATGCTTTGATGAAATTATTCTGTTTTCCTAAGGAAAATCTGTACTTGTGACTAATAAAATGTATTCACAGAGACGACACCACTGGTTAACACCAGAGGGCAGCATCTACTTTACTTCCCTGGCCAAGCAAGTCAAGGCCAAACAAGAAGCACCTTCGAAAGAAAGAACAAAAATGAACGAATGAAAGAATGAAAAAAGAAAAAGAAAAAAGCTGAAAACCCTGCAGCACAGCTCTGGACTACAAAAGCAACACATTTTATGCCAAGAGATTTTTATTTTTAAAAGCATACGCTAATTATGTGCAGTAATGATCTGATGAGAACCAGGAAGAAAAAACATCAAAACAACGTAAACACTTTGCTTTGGGGCAACAGGAACACCTCAACTTTCTTCTCAAGTGTAAAAATGTGGCACGCGTTTTTGCATCGAACTCAGCTGTGCAGGCTGCAGTACGCCTCTCCTTTCCTGCAGGGTACCACCGGTGTATTTAATGAGGTCTTACATAAGCTGAGGGCACCGTCTGGATACATTTGGTGTCGGTCGGGAAATGGAGTGAAGACATTCTCATCATTCCAGCAGGCAGGTGTAGCCAAACGGAGTCCCATTTTCACAGCAATACTCTAAACCCAGCCAGGGCAGAACTAAAACTCCATCATCCGAGAACTCCTTCAACTGAATAATTAGAGGAAGGGGTCCACTGAGGCTATGAGTCCAGGAGCTCAGCAGTACTCGCATCTGACTTTTCCATCTATGGGCTATGTGTGCCAAAACAACAAAAAACAAGCTAGTCGACAGAGGGCCAAATGGGTTCACGAAAAGATCCCTAACGAGAGGACGCATGCCCGAACCTCGTGGGGAAAAAGGTCTCGCCTGCACGAAAACAAGCTGAGCAGGTGAACGAGTGACGGTAAGCAGGACGCCATGATGCGTTCCTGGAGGGCTCTGTAAAGGGTAAGGGAGTGGTGGCGATTCAGAGCCACCGGTCCAGTACCTCCTCTGACCTCGGGGGCATATCAGTCAGGGCCTCTTGAGCGGCATCGTCTGCGGGAGGGG